>NC_082351.1:20062030-20144530 GCF_027477595.1 Haemorhous mexicanus
GTGAACAACTGAGCAAAAAGTGAGACAAAGTGTTACTAATGTCTGCCAACTGGTATTATTCACAAGTATCATCAATCACACATGAGCAACCTCCAACATTGCCCCCCCATAACATGAAAACCCAGCTCACCCCTAACTTCTGGTAGTGTAGTTGTCCTGTTTGTGGTTAAGATTTCCTTTATTGTTCAGAGATTTTCTCCAGTTCTGTGCATCTATTTTAACCCTAGCCACTCATGTTGACAAGGAAAAGGGAAGAAAAACCTATTCAATTAAAACATCTTTACTGCTATTTAGAATGCAGATGAGCCCCTCAGCAATGAGGAAATTAGTATTTTATGGTGAAGCATTTATATAGTTTATTCTATATTTGAACCATAATAAATTACATCCATTTTTTACAAGAATTATAACTGACATGCTGTCAGAGCTGTACATGTACAGCCTTAGAAATATACATAATACTTTGAAAGCTGTCACATTCAGTACAGTTGTAAACATCACCCTGGGTTACCAAACTGTTATCTTTAGGTTTACTTCTTCAGATAAACCATGGGATCTTCGCACATTTCAACCAGAAGAAAATCAATTCTCCCTCAAACAGTTGCACAGCAGTTTACCATTCGTGTTTAAATGCACAGCCTTGTACTAGTTTGGATCCCAGTTTGGATCTGTTTGCAAAATAGCCTCAGTTATGGGCTTTGAGTTAGGTCAGGGAGAGCCCCAGAGTGACTCAGTGTCCTCCCTCATGTTGGCATTCTTCGATCCAAAAGTGCCACTGTGGTTGATTCCTTTTGTGGAATATTCGGATGTATGTATTATATTACAGTGCTATTTCTGCAGGGTTATTTTTGTCGACCGATCCTTCTGAAATACTGTGTATAAACCTGTTTTCATGAGTTTGCTGAATTGTTTTAAAAATATTTTTGGAGAATCATAGTGTTGCAATGGGATTCTCTAGGAGGTTTCCAATTCTTCAGAATCATTACTCTTGACTATGTTCTTTAAGATGTTGACAAAAGCTACCTCAGATGTTACCTAATCATTGGAAATTTCCATAGTTTATTCCCTTGTATGCATTATTTTCTACTTGACAGTACAAACCAAATGCAAAAAGGAATAAGGGTTTCCAACTGGAAATTTTATATAATTAATTAATTAACTCAGGCCTCGAATGAAAATGATTGTAAGCAGAGCTGTGATTCAGCTTCAGCTGCAGGACAATGTGGTTAAATGGCATTGCCTCTGCATTCAGAAGAATTTAGCCATGATCCTGCAGGGAGTTCTCTGCCTACAGACATCTGGCCCAAAACAAACCCAAAGGCTTCAGTGGGACTCAAGGTACTGCTAGGGTCCTGAAACATTCAGAGAGATGTGGAGAGCAAGCAAGGCTAGATGAAGCTAGCCTGGGAGAAAAATGCTTTAACAGCTATTTTCATGCAAGAGGGGTGTGAGCTCAGGTTTTGTGTCCTGAGGAGAGCCTGAAGTTTGGGCACTGGTAGCTTCTGCCCATCAAGGAAAGCAGGAAGGGGCAGGTGCTGAGCCTGACAGCTCCATCCAGATGAGGCTTTTGGGTCTGACTGGAGTTAAGCTTGAGACATCAAGGAGCCAAATGGTCAAAAAAAAATGTGGCCAGATCAGCTGTCATCAAAGCTCGGCAGTGGTGGACTTGGAGATGTGGGTGGAATTCAGGTGCCTACACCCCATCTCAGCTGGCTCCATCTCCTTTTGGGATAGTCCCTTAGAGCCTGCCAGCACTGTCAGGTTATGTAATTTTTTTTTTTTTTTCACTTCAGGTGGTAGAGGTCTACACCAGAAAACTCCTTGGATGTACTTGGATGCTCTTCCATCACAGAGCAGGAAGATGTCTTCCATTCTTTCTGATCTGAGGTCTGGTAGCCCCAAATGCCATCGCAGTGCTGGCCTCTGTGGTACAGAGAGGTGAGGAGCCCCAGGAGCACCCACCACAGTGCACAGCAACACTTATGCTGTTGTTACAGTTAATTTCCTCCTCTCTTTGAACCATCTAAATTCAGCGTGCATTATCCTTCTGCTATTTATGTAAATGTTTAGATTAGGTAATATTTTATTCTACAGTGAATGACACCATAATCCTCCTTATTCTTCTCGTTTATCATAAATATTTAGTTTGTTTTTAGCTTGTGGGACTAAACACAACATCATTTTCATTACTGTGAAATCTTCCCCTTTTCTTCTCCTGCAAGCGTTCCTGGTCCCCTGGCAGTACTCTGCCTCCCAGAACATGCTAATATTGCTTGCATTACTGCAGGATTACCACAATGAAGTATACACTTGGTATTATAATTCATAATGTTGCTTTAAAAGATTAACCACTCCCACGGCTGTGTCTGGTAATTACAGAGCAGACTTTCTTTCTTTTTTTTTTAAAACAAAGAACAGCGTGCACAAAATGACTGGCAAGGAGGTAGGTGATTGGGGTGTGCTTTGTTTTTCAACCTCAGAGAAAACCAGATGCAAAATTGATAAAGGAGACCGAGAGTGGGTTTTAAGCTAAGATACTTCAGTATATTAGTAATTTAAGAGATTTATATAAAGGAGATGGCACTGTCGCCCCCTGGAATGTCACAGACGGATGCGATTGGCAATTGCCAGCTCAGATGACTCTCATGAACAACCCCAAAATAATTAATAGGCCTTCTGGAGTTTTCCAGGCAAGTGAGTATGCTGGTGAAAGAGCAATAGTTAGTTTAGCCTGTCAAGGTTCATTCTTTTTCAAAACTCCAGTCCTCCCTTGATGCCCTCTAATGGTTTTTTGAAGCACCAAAATGTTTTTGCGTGAACAACATTACCCATTGTGCTTTAGTTAAATGCATTTCGATGTCAGACATACTCCTGGCTCAAAAATGGCTGTTCCCTACCCCTTCCTGGGGGGATCTCCAGGGAGGGCAGCCAGATTGACTTTAATTGGCCAAAGACACGGGATGGGCTCTTAATGCAATAAACTGATCGGGTGTGCAAAGTCACATTAATATGTGGAAACTTGATCAGCTTTTATTAAGGGATCAAGAAATGCTTTAATTGCTGAGTGACAAGAGCACTTGTTTGTTTAATTGCTTGTTTGTGTTTGTTGTAAAGCCTTGGGGGATGTGGTAATTTGTCCCATTGTTGTTTGAAAATGGAGGTCTGGTAGCCAAACCAACAGCAAATGACAGACTCTGGTCTGGTACCAAGTGTTGCTTCATCAATGTTTACCACGTTCCCAGTTTGGAAAGGATGGCAGCCTTTGGAGCAACAAAGTGGGATTCTCCTTCCAGTCTCTCCTTGCTTGCATTGTCCAGAGCTTCCACACTGTGAGAAGGTCGGAATTCTTGTACTTAAATGAGGAGTTAGTCACTGTCTGTTAAATGAAAGTAGCATTTAAAGACTGCTGCATGGTAGAGCAGCACTTAACAGGTTGTTCTGTCTTTCACAGCTGGGGATGTAATGGTTGCATGATCCTACATAAAACTCCTAAAAGATCTCAGAGCCTGAGGCAAAGTCCGTTGAAACTGTTGGTGTCTTGTCTTGTGTGTTGGACTGGCCTTTGATCAGATGCTAATGCATAGCGATAGCTTTTCTATACCTTTCCTGAAAAGGGTTTTAGCATGGAATTGTTCCTTGCTGTAGGACTGCAGCAGTCCTTGGGATAGATCTCTCCTGGCTGGAGCTGACCACAAGCCTCTATGGTACAATGATGCCTGGCATTCCATGCTGGGAAGAAGTATTAGGTTTGCTGTGAATTTACATGAAAAGTCCCTGGCTAGCAATTATTCTAAATATAAAGCTTCCTGAGATCCTAATATTTTTTTCCTCTAGGTTCTTGCCTTACTTTGGAAGTTAAGTTTGTGCTCCTGGAAAAGCTTTCCTTCCTGTTTTCTGTAAATGAGCCTTTTTAAATACTTTCTTGATGGAGGAAGATAGAGGGTCACTGATGATTAGAGTTATAACTGGCTTTCCAGATCAGTATCCAGCACTCTAGAATGCATCTACTTCTGTAAAAGGAGCCTAGGAAAAGTCGTATCAATATACATTACAGGCTTGTCATAACTCACTCATTTCCTATTTCGAACAGGAGGAAATATACTTGAACATATCTGTTGTATCTGTCAAGACTTCTCATTTGTCAAACTATTAGTGGTCCCTCTGTCAACATAAATAAATCTGTCCATAAATCTTGACAGGTATAATCATTTGTTGCATTTGAAAGGCAAGTCTCTAACATTAGACCCCTTTTGATTCCTAACATGATTATCTTTAAAGAAAGACATTTCAGATGCCTTCTGAATCTGGCCTCTGTCAAATGATTTCTCCGCTCTCGCTGAGTTATCTACTTGAACAAAGTAAGCAAAGGCATAGTTCCTGCTGTCAGCTCTCCTGAGGACCACACGAATCACCAGCACCGCAGCAGCGCCGAGGCCTCATCCTGCAAGTGATTATGTCCTGTTTGTCAGAGCAGGCTGCTGATACACTTATTGTACTTTACAGCAAGGTTGCTCATTCCTATTCTGAGCCATTCTTCTGGCACCAGTTGTCCTTTCTTTACTTCTGGGAAGCCATCGAAGAACATTCTTTGAAGGTGTTCCATCGGATGCTGCCGATCTTTTCAGCGCTGTTGTTGATGGCAAACGATCCGTACCCGTACAGGAGAATTAGGCCTCTAAAATGGCTGCTAAAATATGGGCTGGCATCACTTTAGATTGAATTCCATAAATCCAACACGAGCTTCACAAGCTCTCCCACTGTTCTGGGGCGCACTGAGCGGCTCCAGCCTCCCAAGGCTCTCCTGGGAAATATGAAGTGACCTTATTTCTATGCTTGATGGCCTAGTGATAGTAATTTTGCCTGCCTGATGAAGTTAACAGCTATCTGGCATTCACCAAGCTGGAATATGAAGTGAGGGTCTTTGGCCAGAGCTCAGTGTCTCAGCAGACAGCTCTGGCACACAACCCAGAACCTGGTCAGTGCATGCATACCAAAAGACAGCCAGTGAGTCCACAGCTCTCATGGCTTCATAACATTCCCTGCCACATGGAAAACTTAAAGCACAGGCTTTGCAAATGAGAGTGAGTCAGGAGGTTGCTAAGGCTGGGTTTGTGGGAACTGCACAGTAAAGAGTGGATCCCCAGGGAGCTCCAGCAGGAGCAATGTAGTTGGTATCAAAGCTCCTGCGGTGTCACAGGCATGCCCAACTTATACAGCCACGGGAAATTAGCTGGTGGATGCTGGAGGAACACAAGTCTAATGTTTTCCCTTCAGACTTCTGACAGTGAAGTAAGGAAAGCTCTAGTGTTTTCCATAAAATATATTTGAAGTTCTAAATCTTCCCTCTTTTAACTTTCCACTCCTTCAAATCATCTGCGGTTTGGTACAGGAAAGATTTTTAATTGACAGAATTTCAACTTGTGCTCCAAAGAGACTCATTACTTCACAGATTCTTTAGCTTCCTGGGGCCTTGACGTCATGGGGATATTCCTTGCTTTCTTCAGTGGATCCTTACCACTGAAACCAATTTTTCAATGAGCTTCAGAAGAAGTCTCTGTACCAAAAATTTTGTCCAGACCTTATGATGGCTTGTACAGGATGTCCAGATGCAGGGTGTCAAAATACATCTGTTAGATAAGATTTTAGTCTGAATCACAGCTCTCAATGCATTTGCTCATTAAACAGCTTTTTTTTCCATGTCAAGTCACAATTTAGGATAATATTCCACTGGAGCAGACAATACACCAGACCCATGGGCATCTAGTTTGCTACACCCTCATGGTTGGCTGGAAGAAAATGGGAGTTCAGTCCTTCATTTCAAGGCAGGGATCCTAGAGAAGTAGTTAGTTAAGATGGTGTTTGAATTAAAATACTTGGAAATATATAGTCAAAGAGGAAATTTGTCTATAGCCTTGCTGACAAAACTCTTGGTTTGTGAAATTTGTTGAAGTCAGGGAGATAAACACCTTGCTTTTATGCGTCTGGATGTTGTGGGGCATGTGCTTATAAAAAGAATACAAGTTCATCTGGGTTCACACAGACACCCACATGTGTTGATACCATTGGAGGGTCTGCAGGACTCTGCAGCCCCCAGGTGAGAGATTCTGAGGGGCTGAATTCTGGAGGTGGATGCCTAGATTGATCTATCCATGCCTTTTGCATCTGTGCCTGTCAGTGCCCCCCGCAGAACGAGTTTCCACGAGCTCCCACCACTGCTGTTTCTGGTTCTCTTTCCCTGGGCCAGAAAGGGTGCTGGGCTCTACAGCTTCCTTTTCTGTTGACTGGCAAGATGGTACTTTGTCAGGTAACTGCTGTTGCCACCAACTGCAAAGCTCACTAGAGTATAATGACACCTTCTGAGCCGCTTCTTTTATGCGTTAACCTACTTGGAAACAGAGGCTCATGTGCAAATTCCCACTGTATTTTGTGAAGGCTGGAACATAAGCCAGATCTGAGCTGAATTTCCCCTTTCCAAGAGCCAGCTGAATCAAAATCCCCTGATGCAGACATCCCCAAATTTTATGGGTGCAAAAGATGTCTTGATCCAAATTTTGCAGTTTGCTCCCATCTCTGCTTAAAACATAAAATGTATGTTTTTAGGAAAAAAGGATATAAACATCTTGTTCATGTTTGAGCTGAGAATGTCTTTTTTCTGTAGGCTGTCAACACAACTTCAAATGCATGCAGCCTGTCCAATCTGACAGACAATTTGCATATTTGTGGAATGCTAATGCCAAGTTACTGTATACATTTGTACATGAAAGCATTAGAAAGTTTGAAGGATTAAAGGTGGAAATGTATCCCCCTCGGCCTCGATTAGAGATCAAGACAGCACATCAATAGATGGCAGACAAATAACTGCTGCTTTGCCATTTGGAATGGCTTAACCCAAAAATAATAAAATCCAAGCTATTTCCTAGGACATAAATAGCTGAGGGCTTTACACGTGCTAATTGCCAGAGCGTTGTTTTAGCCTTTTGAGAGTGTAATGTGAAGTCTGGCACATCCAGTGTGAGCCCTCTGACACAGTGATTGTCCTTTTGTTCTGCTCTAGCTGCGTGCCTGGACCACAGCTAGCGCTCCCAGAGCCACTCCAGCCTAAGGCATCCATGCTGATGTTTAGGACTGAGCCTTCCTCAGTTGCTCTCAGGTCCTGGAAGGTTCTTTGAGGCCAGATGGAGGTGCTTGGCCCATGCAGAAATGACTTAGTTTGCCATGAGGAGGGCGTCAGGAGGAGAAGCAGCAGGTGCTCAGCAGTTTCCCATAGAAAGATGATTGCTTTGCATGCGTCAAGATATATTTTGGAGCCTGGCTCTAGACCCAGAGATTTGAAAATGGAGACTTGGAGTCTTAAAAACAAGATATGCTAAGGAACGGTTTTGCATGGTTCCTCCTAAGGATCAAAACCTGATACTATTTATTTAACTTGTGCTAAAAAATAACCTCAATAAGATGTTCTAAGTTGGCCAATGGATATAATTTAGGCCCAGACATTGGCAGCACAGGACAGAGAATGCAGGAGCTAGTCAAATCCTTCCTCCAGTCTTTGATCCAAAACATGAATATTCCTTTGATTCAGAAAGGGTTTGGCCAGCCTTTTTCGCAAACGGTTGCACGTCTCTGCGTTTCTGGCTGGGGGAAGTGGAAGTGGCAGAGCCTCAGATACCTGGGAACCAAGAGCTGAAAACTCTCCTGGAAACTTCTCATGGTCTAACGAAATTCCCGGGCCAGCTTCCAGCCTGAGCGGATGCAGACAATGAGCCAAAATGAACCACCAAATCTGTTGAGATTCAGCCGTCATTTACGAAAGAGGACTGGGATTTGCAAGGGAGTTTGTAGGAGCTGAGCACCCAAATCTCTTTAAACCCCAGTGGGACTTTTGTTCCTCTCTTTCTTGTACACCACTGAAAAGCTTTGTCTATTTATTTGAAATATTTTGAAGACCTCAGGCAACACTTTCATTACAGACAAACCTCTCCACCAAAATTAGAAAATCACAAAGTTTTAGCTGCAGTCGCTGAAAATCTGTTATTTAACACACCTACCCAAAAAGCCCCAGGCTACACCAAAACTCTTGACCAGAGATAGCTCTGTGCTGTCACAAGACAGATCTATCTTTAGGTACCCCAGTTTGAAAACTTCACCCTTAATGCGTTCAGAAAAAGTACGTTGTTGTTTTAAAGTACATTACTCAAACGCTGAGATGCCTTCCTACTGGGAGCAGCGTTACAAAGCCGAGCTCTGCCTGGATGCCTATCCAGCATGGATCTGACAATTCACATGTAGGAAAAGGCCTCTCATGCATTCATAGTTTAGATGACCTCCATATATTTGTTTAAAAAATAATTAGGCTTGCTTAGCTTTTGTACTGTTGCATTTTCCTTTTTTTTTTTTTTTTAAAGTAGCTTTTCCTGTAGCACTCCCAGGCCAGTACAATGCTGGCTTTTAAAAGTGATTTGTCTGTTACCAGGCCGTTTTAAACTTTTACTTCCTAAGTCCTTGCAAACCAGCAATACAAGGAGACTAAAAAAAAATCTCCTGGGGATTGTTTTTATAGTAACAGTGAAAGCTTAAAATGTTGCAGCAGCAGCCAAATTATTTTTCTTTTAGTGGAAACAATACCAACAACTGGAGTCTACGCACAAAACGGATTAAAGCTACCCATAAAAATGACTAACAAATGAGTGTTACATTTCTTTTTATCATTTACTCTTTATAAAAAGCGACAGTTTGAAGGCTACTAATTTGGCAAGTTATTTCCCCTCTATAGTCATGGTTGTTCAGTAATTAGAGGATATATAAAACATGGACATTCTAGTGCAGTCCAACATTTTTGTGTGCTTTAAGATAAAGTCCACTTCCTTTATTTCTGACTAATGGAAAGCAAGGTAGACATATCCAAAATTTAACTGCAGGATGAAGTTTGTTTTCATGCAAAACTTTCAAGAATAGTCTCATGACAAAAATCCAAGTCCTATTTGCACTCCTAAATTGTTCAGAATGAAGATGTCCAAAGAAATCTAGTAACCTCAGGGCATACAGGAGTGTTTTCTCCCCTGACTAAACAAATGACTTCTTGAGCACAGCTGAAATCAAACATTTAAAATATTATTAATTACTAATGCTAATTGTTTAGAATTTTTTTTAAAAGTCATACGTGCTCTCCATAGGTAGGTAATTATTTTTTAAAGTGTATTGCTAAACACGATACTTGGTGTCTAAGCCCTCCATCACTCTTGAAAATAGCATGTATGTTTCTAAGTCACTTAGGTGGGTTTTGAAATCTTTGCCTGCTATTTCATCATGTATTTTCTGGCAGTGGCCCTTTCTATACCTGTAAGTAGTAAAAAATATATTGCTCCCTCTGAAAGTGAAGAGCTAAAAATAAAACAGGACTTGGTTCAATCAACATGAAGGCAAACTAGAAAGCCATTAGTTAAAGAAAATGAAATAAGAGAACTCAAAAGGCCTGGATGGAGAGAAGGGAAATGCTTCAAATGGGACATGCAGCAGTTGCTGGTGAAACTCTGTGTCCGTGCCTATTGTGGTTGGGTTCCAGTAGGCTGGCACAAGAATGCTTTGTGGGACACATGGAATGGTGAGGCAGGTCCTTGGCATGTTTCTGGATGCTGGGCTCATGGCACATGGTCCTCTGTTATGTGTGTGAAGCAGGACCAGTTGCTCCAGTAATTACTGGTTTTCCTCCCCATTGAGATGCTGAAAGCAAAGCCAATATCTGATATGGGGAGTGTGGCTGTACTTTAAACCTGGCCGTTTGTCCTTCTGATTCAATGTGTGAGTGCTTGCCTGCTGCATGTCAATATAATAATTAATAGAGTCATGTATTACTAATACACTCATTATATACGATATAATAGTATAATAATATGTAGGTATATTTTTGTAGAATGAGATAACATATAATGCTAATATACTGATAATATAGTAATATAAAAATAGTGATGTTGTAGAAGTATATTCAGAGTTTACCAAGTCCTAGAGAAAATGAAAAATTACTTATAGGCTGAAGCCTCCCCAAAGCCTGCACTAACTAATAATTACCTACTAACTAATAATTATCTACTAATTTGCACTAATACTGGCCATGAGAGGTAGACCAAAAGCCCTGGTCCACAGCATTGAGATTAGGCCAATAACGTTCCAAAACAAAAAATTGTCTCAGTTTTAAATACTTTTCAAAATGGTCACCATTAGTGTGAGAAACTCTGTTCCAGTGTATATAAAACATAGTGGAATAATATCTCATTTGATTATACAAAGTAGTTTTTTCCTTAGTGTTTTAGTTCTCAAAATTCCCAGAATACACCACATGGAAACTGTTCACTTGAGAAATTAAGTACCGTATGTGATAAGACAGTCATGTGAAATTTTAAAGCTGTCATTAAAAATGATTATAATTAGGACAAACTATATGAAAATGCTTTAAAATTGAGACCCTGGTGAATTAAAAATTAAGGGGTATATTATGTATTATCATGTTGAAGGGCAGGGATTTAGGCGTGTAACTCCCATTAACACTAATGTGAGTTGCATTCCCAAATCCCCACGCCTGGCGATGAGCATCCGCCCCCGCGTTTGTTGTCACTGAACAACCTCAGCTTTTGCTGTACTCCAACACAATTCCTCTGCCTGCTGAGAACAAGTGGAATGGCAAACCAGGAGTTTAAACTGTTTTCCCTCACAAATCTAGGCCCCCAGATAGAGCTAAATGTAATCCATCTAAGCAGTAGCCACCCTCCCTTGAGTAGGATTTACATACAAAAAGTAACTGTCACGGAGTCTCCTCTTCCCTACAACTCTTCCTGTGCTTTCCCCCACACTTAATAACTGAGGGTTGGGCTGCAATCATTTTATTATGTCTCCTCAAAATGCAGGAAGCCAGTTGCTGGGGGTGGGCTTGTAAAAATCGCTTCAATCAGGAGCCTCCAAAAGGAGCTGCTGTATCCACGGCAGCGTGGAACTCCCACGTGAGGAGTAAGCATGTTCTCTAAGGACAGTGCACACAAGTGAAACATCTCTCTTATTTGGCAGGGCCATAGGGCTGTCCAGAGCATTGAACAGGTGTGTATCTAGTGGCTGTGCTGGGCTTTAGGTCACACTCAGGTGAGGAATGAACTGCTGAGGCTTGGGCTGCAAAGTGCTGCCAGTTCACTTAACTCTCAGGTGCTTTCCTCGTACCCCAGAATCAGCAATTATTGAATTTGCATCTTGACTTTCACTGGAAAAATTGCAGTCCCAGTTCTTAAGAGAGAAACTTTCATTATTGTACTTTAAAAATTAATTTAAATTTGTTTTTAATATAGAAGTGCATCATTTTCACGTGAGTGGTTGTGGAGTCCATCTTATTGCTCTCATCATTTCATTTGCTCTTTTTACACCGCTGGATTTGGGAATGCTGACACTACTAAGGTAAGACAGTCCATCTGTTGCTTGGGCTTTGCTGAGAGTCTCCTAATAGCACTCATCAGAAATGTCCTGTTCTACTGATTTTACAAAGGCACCCATATTACTGCTTTTTAAAACACATTAAGAAAATGGTCATATTGCCACACTATAGCTCTCAGTGAAGAAAATCCCACAGAACCACAGCTCATACCTCATACCTTTCTATGGCATTGCAAAATTGTAATTATAATAACACATTACATTCTTAACAACATCTTTTCCCTTGGGGCAAAATATATAAATTCAAATAAAATAGATATATGTAGAGGCAATACATCTCCTATTTTATTAATTAGCACCTGAGAAAAACATTTTGCCAGGCTAGAAAAAGCGCTGATGAATTTTCAAGGAAAGTAATGAATTCCAGGTTTTTTTCTTTATTGGTACCTGTGGATTCTGTTGTATTGCTTGTTAACAGATGCAAGTGGGCAATATAACTATTACATCAGTCAATATTATAGAAACCCAGGCAGTTTCTAAGCAACAGCCCAGCACTGATTCTTCCCAGCTATTTTCTAGGATTCCCTCAGACACAGTAAGTGAAGAGGAGTTGGACAATATAGTCTAATTTTGAGAAAGGAATAAAGCATGAAACTGGTGATTTTCAAAATCATATTTTTGCAGATTTCTTACCAAATCAAAAGAACTAAAATTGAAAACTGTCAAAAACATTTCAGCTCAAGAGCTGCATAAACTTTTCTATTGTTCAGGCAGCTAAAGAGACACAGCTATTTTGCTTCATACCTTGCCCACAGAAATAATGAAAATAAAGATCATAATAATAGAGCCTCTTCAGCTTGTTGGACTGAAACTGGATTTTGTGGTGTTTCTGTTTGCAGATTAACTCATCAGTTCAGCCTGAAAGTAAAACAATTTTTTGTCTTTTTTGTATGAATTCTATGGTCAGTCAAATCTGGCTCCTGATAGAAAAAATCATAATAAATCATAGTGTTTAAGCCACATAGACAGTGTGTGTGTGAGCACACATAATTTTGTGTGTACAGAGATAGAAAGGTGCATTTCAAAGTAATGTCAGCCTCCGATGTCACTGGCTGAAAAAGTTTCTTAGCCTAGATATTGCGTATTGCAAAGATAACATCTGCTTTATATATAACTGGGGATTCAATGAGGCAGCAAAGCTGGGATCTTTTTCATTACCCATAACTTTTCAACCAGGATTCTCTCAGAATTTGGAGAACACTCTTTCCACACTTTGCTTTAGTCCAATATGGCACCCAGTGTCAACTTCAGGTTTTGAACCAGACTTCTAAGAAGGACAGTGCTCTTTCATCTCTCTATGAATAATGCCCTTTCAGAAAACAGTTTATATTTAGAATAAATAAGAACAGACATACGTGCACACCCGCACTTTTGGACCCAAATGTGCTTCCAGGAGCACAACCATGAAAAAGCAAGAAGAAAATATTGTAAACCAGATGTTCTCTGGGTTTGAATGCTCCATTGGTTTCCATACACCATGCAAGGTTCTGGTCTGCTAAGGGAGTAGAAGCAAGTTCAATAGAGGAGCTTGGAGTGCCAACAGTTTTGCCTTGCTTGGGAAGGTGGAAAGCAGGGACTGTCTTCACTCAAGTCTGATTTTTTGGAAAAAAACAAACAAACAAAACAAAACAACTTGATGACATTTCCAAAACAAAATTCTCTGTTGTGATATTTGAGTTATGGGCCAAAATACTTACCCTTACCCTTTTGGTTTAAAAAAAAACCCAAGTTCATTCACAAGAGCTGTGGTTGCGTTCTCTTCCTCATTGTCCTGTTGTCTGGGCTGGTCCCCTCTTCTTGTTGTGTTAGAGTGGCACACTAGGAGTGTGCATGATGGCCATACCAAACTCCTGGGTGCTGTGGGATCCTGGGTGGCTGCAGGATTGGAGATACCCCAGGCAGCCAGGCTCTGGCTCCCACCAAGGAACTGATGCAGTGCTCAGTATTCAATGGCTCCTCTCTTTTCCCTACTAAGCTGTTCCTGTTCTTGGGTGTTAGATATTTTTCAAATAAACATTAAAAGATGGTTTGAGAAACAGACACTTGATGCTCCCTCAAAGGGGAAGGGAAATATGCATCTCAATGAAAACCCCGTTTTCTATTAAAAACTGGTTTTGGTGAAATGAAGTCACCCAACCATACAGCTCAGTCCACACAATTTCCGTGTGTTTCCATCCATTCCTCCTTCCCCTCCCAGTCTCCAAACCATTCTCTGCCTGCCTGATACATGTTGACATGAGAATTAAATTGCTAAGAATATGAATGCTTTTGCTTTAACAGAAGGCCAGGTTACTATTCCTAGTATGGAAAGTTAAATGAAATCATGCTGTGAGTGAATTCCTATTGATTTCTTAGGATTGATCAGAAACATTTGTCAAATTTTGTTTTCTTTCTGTCCTACATCTTCTTTAGACACATAGTTAAACATACTAAGGAACGTTTACATTTTAAAAATGTGTTCTAAGGTCTTTATATAAACATACATGTAATAAAAGTGACTGGTGATTTATATTTTCTATATACATTCAGATACTTTATTTTCAAAGCCAAGGTTTTAAAAAATAGGTGTCTAAATTCAGACACCTAAGTCTATCTTTACAGTCTTTGGTTGCCTGATTTTCAAACATGTTAATACTCAGGAGCATTTTTTTTCCTGTTGAATTGTCTCTTTTTGACAAAAATTTACATTGGGCTGGTTTTCATCTATTAGAATCAGAAAGGTAAAATTAAAGATTATAAATTTTCAAAGGGTGTAAAGGCATAGAGAAAAAACCCTTGAAAATCCACATCTTTTTGCATATTTAATTGCAGAAAATTATGTGCATTGGTACAAGGCACGTGAGTACAACCCAGCACATTCATCCTTGCTCACTGAATTTGACCTAAACCCCTTTTTTCACAGCATTTGTCTTTTCTTCTTTAGGTTCACGCCAAGGCCTCCTGTTTGAAAAATGTATGTGTGCTCCTGCACCTAATGTATATGCATATTCAGTGTGACTGCATATGGAAATGGAGCATCCATGCCAAGAGTTTTCCAGCCAAGAGGCTTTTTGCATGTGTGAGTCTGGAGGGTTGTGTGCTTTTGGGGTAATTGTGCGTGTAAATCCAGCGGGCAGTCACACACTCAGCTATAACCTGTACAGCTGCATTAATGCCTTTTTTAAAACATCTAGCAAAAGCTGGTGAGAAAAATGATACCTTTTTAGACACCTGGTCCTTGAAATAATAATAGAAAACCCCTAAAAACTGATTATGGATCGTGAAATGATGTGGTTCAGCTTTCAAAACCTGCCCCTGGGTCCCTCTCATAAACACAGGTCACTCTTACATTTAGGCACTGTTAGATTTACAGGTTTAATTACAAGCAAATAATTTTTTGAAGCAGTAAAAATAAATTGATGCTTTTCTAAAACCTAAAGAGAGAAATTTAGAATTTTAAAAAATAGGAAGAAACAAATAAGTATATAACAAGAAAAAGTTAGTGGAGCAGCTGTGTAAATAATACAATGTTAAAGAATAAAAGGAAACTGCTAAAGCCACTTGGGATGAGGAAGGAGTCTAAAATCCCTTTATGCTCTAATGAGGTCTAGCTCATTGGTTGTGCCTTTTTTTTCTGCCAGCTCCAGGTCTGCCTTAGAAAGGCACCGGAAGAAAGGAAGGAAAATGAGGTTATCCCACAAAATAATCTACTACTATTTGGTAAGGGCACAGGAATAGAGAATGAAGCAATGGTTTAATACTGGGAGTAGAAGCTGCATGAAGTAATCAGCTGAACATTTACTTCATTCATTAGTGCAAAGCAAATGCTGAGTTGTGCAGAAGTCAATGAAAAATTTCCACGGTTTTGCTGCAGGCTTTGCTGAATGACTCCACTTGTCCACAGAAGTGCTCTGAAACTCAAACTCAGAGCCTCAGTGGTGCACCTGGAGCTCTGCATGTGGAATCCAGCAAGGTGAGAAAGGCATCTCTAATGTCCTGGGAGCAGGGGACCTGTGGCTTTGCACCTAGAGGGTGAGTTCTGCACTCTTCATCTGAATTTTGTAACAGCTCTCAAGATGTTGAAGATAATCTAGGACTAGCAAAAAAAAAAAAAAAAAACAACCTGTAAATCAAGTAATGCACATGTTCTTGTTACTTGGAAGTTAGAAACCATGGTTTATTCTAAGTAGAAATCTGTTGCTTGGATATGTAAGGATGTAAATTAAGTTTGTGAGTCTTTACAAAGGGACAAGGTGCTAGGAATAAATTATTAGTCAATCCTAATGGTTGCTTGTCCAGTGTAATTATGACTTTGTACATGAATGAAAGGCTTCAAAAATGAGCCAGGGAAGCCCCCTCTACCCAGGAGCTCTACATTTCTCTGCACACACCCAGTGCCATGAAGCATTTGGAGCCTGCCTGGTGCCTGCTCCATCTCCTGACTAAGGGCCACGGGGAGAGGGAAGCCAACACAAACTGTGCTCCAGCAGGACTAGGCTCTCAGTGTTTCCAAGGAAAGTCCAACTGGCAGCAGTTAAAGCTGTCCTGTGGGGCTCTGGCACTCACCAGCTGTGCTGGGCACTGCCACAGGGCAGGAATTCAGGGATGGTCATGCTCTCTTTAACTCTTAGCTCAGAGTCTTGACTCAGTGCCTGGGCCACCTTGGTGAGCTTGCAAAGCATTTGCTGGTCCTTTCCAATCCTGCTTTCATGTGCTTGGTTCATTGGCATGAGGGCTAACACTTGCTATTTTTGCAGGATTGACTGACTGCAAGCCCACAAATTTGATCAGGGTTTTCTCTAGTTAAGAGGTGCCCTATTGTCATTACTACCATGTGCAGTTGCTGTATGATGTCAGATAACAGATATGTGGGATTTGGGGCTCCTTTCAGTTTCCATTGCCAAGTCTGAGTTCCTTCTTGACAGAGTTGATTTTTTACCTTAAATTTTAGAAAATACTTTTTAAATAGCTTTGTGACTTTATCATACAGGAAAATAAGTGCAAGTTTAATTCCATTTCTGACTGAAATCTACCCACCTACAAATCCATCTATGACATTATTTTTCTATTTTGCTGTCTACCTCTTCATCTTTCTAAATATGTGCATAAAGTAGTATCTATTCACTGGGGAAATGGTGGTCTTAGAATTTAATTACAACCTGAGGTATCTGGTGTTCTAACTTGCTGTCCCATCCTGCATCAAGGAGACCTATAAGAACTACAGAAAGATAAAACACCTTCATGGAGTTTTTACCTGCTAATAGCAGTTATATCATTGCAAGATCTGGCAAGACAGTCAAACACCTCGTTCTCCCAAGGGCATGTACTGCAAGCAGAGATGAGGGAGAGATTAACAAGTTTTCTGTGGAGGGAGGGTACATCTTCAAGAGTGAGGAGAGCCTTCACTGATGTGTCCCTTGTAAATGCATATGAACTCTGTAATAGGTGTGGTGTTTTGTTCAACAGCTGCAATCTTTTCATTGTACCTCTTTTGTTGAATTCAGTTGAAAGAACTTCATCGTCAACAAATCTAATATCTGTTCTTGTCCCACTTGAAAGGGTAAAATGAAACTTCCCACCAGAGAATAAAAAATCCTGAAGCTCCCCAGTGAGTTTGGATGACAGCATGCCAAGTGAGAAGGGAGGGGAGGAGGAGGTGGCTGGGTGCTCAGCAGAGCAGTGATGTCAGTGAGGGTGAAAAGTGCTCCCCAGGCTGGCAGTCCCATGGCAGGAGAGGCAGGGCTGGCATGGCAGCCAGGCAGGAGCTGTGAAATCACTTCTTCCTGAGGTGCCGGGGCCTATTGCCCCCAGAGACCGATTGAGGAGATCAGGTGAGGCTCTTTGGGGCTGCTGTCTGGTGGTGGAGGTGGTCCACAGGCAGGGATGCTCAGGCTGCAGTGGGAGCTCGTGGCAGGGGAGGAGGAGCCTCTTGCTGACCTCATGGTCATGTCAGTATTTCCAAAGTACCTGGCTCTGCAGAGAGGAAAGGAAGCTGGAGAGGGGGAGAAGCCCAAAATTCTCTTGAGTCTCTCCAGTCAAACATGGCTCAGGATGCTGGCTGGATACTCTATGACATGTTGAGAGAAGGACTCAAAAAAAAGCTTCCTTTTACAATAACAGCACCAAACCATTATAAAAATACACCTACCTCTTCAGCAAAACTGCAGCATATGTTTTTGAGTCAAAGACATTTGCACCAAATGCAGAGTCTAGAGATGTCTGGCAGCTGAAGCAGGGAGCAGGTGTATATTTAGCCCTTTCAAATGTGCACTTAAGTGCATGTAAATATTTGCTAGGTCAAAGCTTCAGTGTGCTAACGAGCCACATGTGACAATGTCCATTTCCCAGGAGCCTGTGCTTTGCACACTCTCTCAAACCTCTGCACCATTAGTGCAACGTGTTTTTACTTGGCTTGTGCTAACCCTATCTCCTTGTATCACTGTAGAGGCAGCTCCACCTCTCCTGCAGTAAACAGCTTCTCCTGACAGTGGCAGGTTGTAGGGACAGGGACACAGTCGCAGTGCAGTCCTAGTCCTGGTGTGTTCCAAGACCCAAAGCCTCAAACAAGCACCTAGAAAGAAGTCAAAGAAAAGATTTGATTAAAAATTAGAAATTTTCATCTTTCAAGATAAAACTATTGGGCACCTATAAGTTCTTTGGATTACTTGCACAGACTATGGAATAATTAATAAGACCTAGAGAGTCGCTGCACTGTAAACTGGGGGGGAGAGCCCATGGCCTGTTCAGAGCAGGGGATGGCACAAAGTAGAGAAAGGACATGGAGTAACCCATCACCAACACCCTCTTCCCATATCAGCAAATGGACTCAGTTATGAGAATAAAAGGGACCTTGGCTGCAAATGACTTAGGGCAGCATAAATATGTATTATGAATTTTAGGCTCAGACATAATTAAATGCCATTTGTCAGATCTATGCTTGTTTTTCATCTCATTTGAGTTTTACAGAATGAATTAACTAACAAATGTGCCTCTGATTCTACCATAACAAATCATTTCTCAGAAAAGTTGCCTCCAAGCAGCAGTGAGAGAGTGACTGGGGGGAGTGACCTTCTGCTGTGAAGTTGTCACATTCCAGCAGAGCCCTGAGTGGCAATGACAGCCTCAGTAATGGGGAGCCCATAGTGGCCTGGCAGTCTTGTTGATAACTTGTTAATTTATTTAGTGCAGTGGTGCAGAGGCAAAGATCTGGAGTAAAGGGTGGGGTGGGCTGAGCCTCAGGGCTGAAATATGTAAATATTCTGGTTTGGAGAAAAAAAAATAAAATTTCTTGTTCATTGTCACTAAATGAGGTTGGTGACAGGAGCCACTGGCGAGCAAATAGGCTCATGTTTGTACCAAGGCAGCTCTCATTAAACACCTGATGCAGCAAATGTATGGTCAGTGTGTGCACAGTTTGGGTAATAGAGCTCTAAGTGCTCCTCTTCTGGCCGTGTGAAAGCACGATTACAGCACACCAAGGGACTTTCATCCTGAGCTGAGTCATAGGATGAGAAACAAAGGGTCTGTGTGCCTTTGACAGGCAAAAGGGAGACAGGGTTTAAGACCATGTGTGAAGAAATCCTTTCCTTGCAATTTGACTGTATCTTGTAGAGCTATCTCACTTTGTTCCATCATATTAAACCAAAGGTCCTTCTTATAGTTTGCAAATTACTATAGCAAATGGATGGATTTGCTAACCATGTCTTAAATTCTGTTCTGGAGTGTTAGTAATTGCTCAGGAATGAGTGATATACATCCTTTTGAGGATCTAATATCTTCTCCAAGTGACAAGCTCCTGCAAGACCCAGATCCATTGGTAATGTCATAAAAGAGATATCCCAAAATCAAAACATTTATGTTGTTTGGAGAGTCCCACATGTTGTCCCTAGCAGGTGGCCTCTTGCAGCTGTGCTCTTCATGCTGTGTAGTTCATGCATTTATGAAAGTAGTTTGTCATATCAGGTTAATGAAAATATGCAACAATGCTCTAAATTGAGCTGTAGGCAAACAGGTGAGTCAAACAACTAAAGCTGATAAGAATTGTCCTGTATACACCTCTGCAAAATTATCCTTAAAATATCTTAAAGAAGATGGGTAGAGAGTATTTAACAAATAGTGTGGTGTCATTTGAAAAACAAATCCAGATGGTGGTGTTAGCATATCCAGTGACTTAACCATAATGCCATGTGTCTGCAGGAAAACAATAACCCCCACACAGCCCAAGCTTGGAAGCCTGAATTCATACACACCGAGGAGTTTCCTTATAAATATGAGGAAAGAAACAGCACCTGGTTGCCAGGTACCAGCAGGAATACTGGTAGCAAGTGTTGGATCTCACCCTTGAGCACAGCCATTCTCATGGCAGCCTGAGGAAAAGCACATTTCCCTCTTCCCCAGTGAAGGAAGAGGTGCACCAAGCTGTCTGCAGGCACCTGTCATCAGCTGTGCCCCCAGAGATGTCCAGGGAACTTGGGCAGCCTGCTCCCATCTTCTTCTTGCTCTTCCCAGGCCCTGAGTGTGTTACTGCAACTGAACTGTGTCCTCCAGCTTCTGGAGGGTCTGGAGTGCCCACGGGACACCTCTGCTCTTGGCCTCAGTGCATGAGTGTGCCCGAGGAATTTCCCCTGAACATTTATTATCCCTGGTACCACAGTCAACAGTTGGCTGGGTAACTGAGCAAATTTACTTGAACTCTTTATTTCCCAGGTCTTATTTTTCTAAGGAAGGCAATAAATCAATGACAGGAAAAGTACTCACCAGGCAGAAATTGGGTAGCTTCATGACTTAATCAGCACTGATTAATGCCGGTCGGGAATCTATCTCTGCATTTCTTTGGAATACATTTTGGAAAGTCTAGTAGTTCCTAGCAGAGTTTTGCATGAAAAATTAAATTACTTGCATATTCCTGTCTCTCCTTAACAACTAGGTTCCTCGAGGCTCGCACCATCTTTTCGCATAGGTCTGTCTGTCTGGGCGCTCCGTGGAGCAGCGCTCCCTCCAGAGCGGGAGGCAGATGGTCGCTGGGGAGCCCAGTGCCAGGTCTGGGTGGCAGGAGCGGAAAGGCAAGGACAGCCACAGCCGGATGAGACACTTCTCTTCCTCTCTGGATGTCACACGCTGAAAACGCCAGAGATACGTCAGCCAGAGATGGGGCTGGGGGCCGGAGCTGCGTCAGAAACAGCCCTTCTCCTGCGGGGGTGGAAGAGGAGCCCTGGCTCCCCTGGAAGGTCAAGGCCGGCCAGCAAACAACCCGGGCAAGAAACCCCCAGATGGATAAACAATCCAGACATCTGGTGAGATCCCGGCATTGCTGCAATCAGGGAGGTTTTGGCACCGGCTTTGACACTGCCAGGATTTCCCTTGTAATTAGCAGCGTGCAGCCTGTCTGGGGAGGATGTTCCCTCCGGAAAGCTGCTGGGACCAGGCTGCAAAATGAGCTTAATCTCTGTGAAGCAAAGAATAACACCCAGTTAGTCTCTGGCTCTCCAAATATCAAAAAATTACTAACTGGAACTCAATGAATATTAGATGCTACTGATAAATAACTACTAATAACTAACTGGCTTGGTTGCTGCCCAGATTTCGTAAGGGGCTCACAGCGGGGCCACGAGGCTAGCAGTGGAACAGACTTGGAGCAGCCATGAGAAGGGATTCAGTATGGCAAAGGGAGCATAAACCTCAGAGCATGCGGAAGTGCCTGCATCCCCTTCACAGCATCAGAAAGTAAGGTGGGTACATATAAAACAGGCAAATTAAACCATAAATATATTATGATAAAAGGCTCAGTCTAGTAAGATTATCAACATAATAGATTTTTCAGTTTCTACACTGATCCAGGCACACAGACACATAAAATACCTCCACAATAGGGTTTTTCTTGAAAAAAAAAAATCTATGTTGTTAAAGACCTTAGCTACCTGTATTTGAAGATCGTTGTCTGAAAAGATGAAAAACATACATTTTCATTTCATTTCAGATTAGCATGGTAAACAGCTAGATCTGTTCTTTCAAGTGGAGCATTCGGCTCCATTTGTTAGCTTTGTTGCTGATATTTCACCTCTCTTAT
Source organism: Haemorhous mexicanus (assembly GCF_027477595.1). Lineage (NCBI taxonomy): Eukaryota > Metazoa > Chordata > Aves > Passeriformes > Fringillidae > Haemorhous > Haemorhous mexicanus. Next base: position 20,083,542 of record NC_082351.1, read on the forward strand.
TTACTTAACATAGTTTGACAAGAAATTCTCAGTGAGATAATATATCTACATGAAAGACAGGCTTGGGGAACAAGTCCAGGGGTTTCAGTGGGACAGAATCAATTATTTATGTCTTTGCCATTTTGGTCTGCCTTCATTGCACAGAAAGCACTCGGAAGAACTACCCAACCAGCTGCACATTTTTGGTAGATAGATACAATCTATTTTTAGGGAAAAGTAAAAAAAAAAAGGGGACATCAGTATAAGTCAAGATTGCACCCACTTGTGAAAAATATCAAATCCCAAGTGATGGAAGCTAACACCCTGCAAAACAACACCCTCTCCCCAGCCAGGCAGGATGGCCCCTGCTGCAGGGAGCAACCAGTACAAACAGAATTAGCAAATGTTCCTGTTGCTGTTTGCCACACAAAATTAGACAAACTGTATAGAAGTCAACTTTATTTTTCCCAAACAGCACAGTAGAAATGATCCTTACACAGCAACCAGCTGGTGCAAGGAGTTTCTGAGGCTGAAGTAAGGCAGGTGATGGAGGACACCTCCATTCTTCAATAAATATCAGAAAGGAAAATTGCTTACCCGTTCTGGATAGCTCAAAAACATAAACCAGAGCAGTCTCACTTGCAGCCCATCCGAGCTCAGATCAGCAGGCAGACCCTGAAGAGACCCAAGGCACTGGAGTTCCTGTTTCAGCACTGTGTGATGGGACCATGCCAAACATCAATCCAAAGGCAGCAGCCGTGCTGTAGCCAAGGCTGCCAGGCTGCAGGGACAGCAGAGTGGCTCCAGTTCCTGCAGCAGCATCACAGTAAGTGAGGGGAAGTTTCTACAGCCCATGAGCACTTTGTCAGTCAGAGGTCAATGAGAAAGAATAAAGAATACAAAAAAAAAAAAAAAAGGCATAAATAAAAAAATAAGTGGGGTAGAGGAATGAAAGGGAATGGGCAGTGAATTTAAAAAATAAAGAGAGAAACCAAAGCATGCTAAAAACTTACCCAAAGTAAAAGCCAGGCCTTCATGATGTGCCTGCAGAAGCCTAGGTGAAGTCTCCCCCTTACTTTGATGATAGAGGGTCAGGTCTTTAGGAAAAAGAGTTTGCCTGGACATGATGAAAAGAAAGAATGTAGTGCAAACGAAGGAAAATAAGTGAGTGGTGCTGTACAAAAATAACGATTCTGTAGCTACTAGGCAATATTGTCATCTCTGCACACATCCAAGGACTTAAGTGACCCACTACTCTTGCTGAGGATCTGCTCCATTAATAATAAGAAAGAGCAATTTAAACTATGGCTTTTTTCATTGTGTTTTATACAGGTTTGGGGAATATGTTATCAAAGGCTCCAATTCTGGCCAAAGTCCACAGGAATCATCACCTGTGGTCAGGCCCTGGATAGAAAGATCAGAGCTATCTTTGCGTAGCCCTACCACCAAAAACAGATCAATCAGAAGTAACTCAAAAGGAAATAGTCTACAGGGAACAGATGAAGATGCATTTAGAGGAAATAATCCCCATTCAGGATGCCATTATTAAAAGAGAGAGATAACTATCAGAGCTAAGATATGTCAGGGCAACCTCGTTGACATGGGACTGGAGAACTTCTACTGTAAAAGCAGAGAAACTAGGTCAGTGCTTTTTGAAGAGAGGAAAGCTCAGGGTGGACATCATTATTTTATACACGATTCTAAGGGGAATAGCTAGGAGAGATGTCAGAAAACTAGTGTCAAATACAAGAACAAATGGACAGGCTCTAAGAAAGGGAAATGAAGAGAAACTAAAGGAGGCTCGAGCTCAAGGGATATAAACATTTCTGTACACACTAAGCAGTTGATGCAAGGGCTGGGTTACAGAAAGGGCTGCTAAGAGCAACCAATAAGGGTTTGGAAAAGGAAAAGCTTTGTGGGGTACAGCCACCTGAGAGCAGACAAATCTGTCTCTTGATCTTGTCTGTCCCTAGAATTGCGCAAGTTTCAATCTCAAAATTACTACGAGGTTCGCATAGAGTAAATCTCTGTGCAAGCGCAATAGATTGAAGTGAGAATTCAGTTTATCACTCAAAGATAAAACTCAGAAGAGCGTTTGCCTTCTAATTCTGTTAATATAAATGTAATTACAAGGGCTAATTCCAATTCAAATGTTAACTTATAAGGACTGGTGGAGGTAGCAGCCTACAAGAGAAAGACATGACGCTGGAATCCCTGATTCTTATGTTTGATCAATAGTTCAGTACTGATAGACTTTATTTATTAATTGGAGCATGTGGTTTGAAAATGAGCCTAGTTTTTAGGTGGCATGCTCTAACAACTAGAATTTTTGCATGTTGCAGTTGTCTCTATACAAGGAAAAAGCCTCTCTGTATTGTTGTAACAGATAAGAATTTTCTTAATTAAAAAAAAAAAGGCAGAATGCTAACTGTGATGCAAGTGGCTTCTAGAACATGCTGCCTTAAACACAGATCAAAACAATACTCTTTGTTCTAAGTACCTGAGATGTAAACCAGTCACTAGGGGAAGGAAAAAACCAAGCAAGTAGATTGAGGTAATAGCTTGGGGCAAGGGGAATTGAAGACAGAGAAGAATCAGTGGACTGTACAGCCTAGAGCTCTTTTAGGGCATTTTCTCATATCCTCTAAAATTTAAAGGCAGAACTTCATATAGTGGAAATAAGCATAGCTCTACTGAAGTTGATGAAGCTAAGCTATGGATCTGTTTCCAGATATATATTCTACTATAGTTAAAGAAGAAAATAGGAAAAAAAGTAGCAGAAACACAGGAGACACAACAGTCCCATTGAATATGTGTCAGATTCTGAGTCCTTTAAGAAGTATAATGCCAACCCTGTTCATTGGGAATTTTCCTTGTTCAGAAGAATAACATGGTTTAGGATATTATATAGGAGTGATTATGCTAGTGCGAGGTTGACAGTTGGACTAGATGATCTTGAAGGTCTCTTCCAGCCTTGATGATTCTGTAATTAATTTTTTCTGCTGTCTTACCTTGGCCTGAAAAATGTCACAAGTTTTCCTCCTTTCCAGCCCAGTGGTTAAACAAGAGAGATTTTGAAGTGAAATATGAGGAGGAAAGGGTCTGAGTGTGCTGTAGCCCTCTCTGCCTCCATTCTGTACTGTGCTAGTAGAAATGTGGCTGTGCCTTCCAGATCATAAAAATCCCTGGCAATGGGATGCTCATAAAACTTTCAAAGTGTGCTCAGATCAAGTGTGAACCACCAGGATGTGGTAGTGAGATGAAGTGGCCCATCTCAACCACCATTACAGCCACTGAGACATTGATGTTGACACGGAACCAAAAATTTGTCACGATGCTGGGGACGAGCAGGGATCACAGAGTGAGTGATACTGATCAAAGCAGATGAGAGTCAGGAGTGTTTATCCAGGAGATGCAAACTCAGACACATACCTCGGTGATCTGAAGCCGTCAGAGTTAATATGCTGTCTATTAACATTTGTTCAAATACAGCACCTGTCAGAGCACGTAGAGGAAAAGGGTTTTTTAGGTCAATCTGACACGTGAAGAGTGAGATGTTGTCAAGGGGAGCTAACCCTGGCTGGCTGGCAGTGGGTGCTGTGTTTTCTGTGCACCTTGTCTTCTCCTAGGCACCAAACCCCAGAGTTCAATGCTCTCAGTGGACTTTGGTTTTACTCCAGTATGACCATTTCTCACACTCTTAATAACATTCAAATATCTGCTGTGCTAATACATGTGTCTTCTGGCACTGCTCTGCGAGGAAGGGGAATGCAATGCTTGTGGTTACTGGTTGTCTGCAGCAGCGGTGAGGTTGGAAAAGCCAGAGCTTTTTTTTCCTACAACCAGAGCTCTCCAGAGCTCACCACCCAGTTGCACCCTCATGGATCAATGGTCTCAGGAGGGAAGTGCAGCATCCTGGCAGCCCAGCAGCCTCAAGCCCCTGTGCTGATCCTCTGCTGATGTTTGGGTATGTAACAGCAGCCCCAGGAGTACTTACAATAGGTTCTATACTGAAGAAAATAGGATGGCCAATAAGTTTTCACCTCTCACTAGGTGTTTAAAATTACAACCTTTTATCAAGCAGCTGGGCACTCCCTGGGAAGATCTTTCATATCTGTTTCATATAAAGGCTATCACAAAATGTTATTTGTATTATTGTGTGTCCTTAAGCAATAGGAAAGCAGAGAATTTATATTTTGGGCAGTCCCCTATGTCATTGTTACTGTCTGTGCCTTGGTTGCATATCTTCACCTGAACTTCGAAATCTCACAGCATATCAGGTAGTTTCAGAGGAAACCCATGTTCTTAATGAGCAAATGAAGTTACTGTTACTTTAGTTTATTCTAAGTGTTGAACCCAGCATGGGATCTAACCTGGAACAGTCATCTCAAGAATATTGCAGTGGAAAGTAGAGCGTAGGATTTAACATTGGAAATTAGAAGTTGATCCTACTTCTTATACAAAATTGAGATTGACAAAATTGAGGTTTATCTACATAAACCTTTAAACAAAGATGTGGCTCTGAATCAAAATTAGGGAACTGGAGAAATGAAATTGAGGACTTTGTGCTCTTAAAGGAAACTTGCCCAGCAAGACTGTCAGCAGCGGAGAACTAAGCGCAGACATTAATGGAGTCAGGTCTTTTTCTGGAGGTCAATTTTTAATAAATCAAGATTGTTTAAAAATTATAATTATTGATTAATTAAATTTATACTTGGAGCTTAGCCCTCTTAGTTTTGAAGAGTCTGTACACCCAATTGGTATGAATGATGAACTGAAAGAAAGGAAAAGAAGTCATAATTTAATTAACTGTTATTCCAACTGGATTTAATGCTAGCAGTAGGTTTGAATGTCTGTTCCCCACAAGTAAAGGGGTTTTGCAAGACTCTCTCTGCAGTCAGATTCCAAAAAACAGCCTGCCCTGTATCTGACTATAAAGAAACTGAAAAAGGCCCGATTTGGATTAGATATCAGGACGAAATTCTTTGTTGTGAGGGTGGTGAGGCACTAGTACAGGTTGGCCAGAGTAGCGCCCAAGGCCAGGCTGGATAGGGCTTGGAGTTGTCTGGGACAGTGGAAGATGTCCCTGTCCATGGCAGGGTTTGGAACAAGATGAGCTTTGAGCTCCCTTCCAATGCAAACCATTCCATGACTCCAAGAATAATATGTTCACCTCCAAAATGTGATCCTCAAAGGGCAGAGTAAGATTGTTTATAAGCATACTATGGGTCCAAAAGTCCAACAGCAAAGTGTGCAAAGCTGAATTGCACAGCTGTATAAGCAATTTCTGGGCATAGATGAATGTAGCTGGAAGTAACTGGACAGGGCTGAAGCCTGAAAAAGAAACAGCACAAAAGCAAGAGTATCCATTTACCTAAACTGGAACTTGTAAGGTGGGAGCAGGCAGGATTGGGCCCTCTGCAAGCAGAGGGGAACCAGCTGAAGAGAGAAAAGGAGCAACGCCCAAGGCAATGTGGTGCCAAAGGCAGGGGGCTGGAGGTGAGTGAAATAAGAAATGAGGAGGCACCATGATGGCATGAAGTGATACGCTGTCACAGGCAGCTCCCAAGCTGATCGCACACTTAAAAATAGATTGACATCTATCCAGGAGATGAGTTTGTTATTCTGTAACTACAGCATTTTCTATTATGTTTGATAAGGGAAAGAAGATTGCATCTTGGTCAGAAATATAAAAATTCGCCTCCTAGCAGGGGATAATAGCAGGAGAACAGGGGCAGATGAGAACTGCAGATTTAAAATAGTTCAGTGCAGTCCCTGGTAGGGAAGATAAGTTCAGTGCTGGGCTGAGATGTCATCCCTCGCTCAGAGCCAGGCCACCCCTGTGGTGTCCCACAGGCAGTGCTCTGCTCCCCTCCCCTCTAGAACTGCTCCTCTTGGGTCACTCTGGGAAATTCTTCTGGGAGTCAACTTGATATTGCACAGACAGTCACTGGAGGAAGAAAGACAGGGCCAGTGTGCCAGCAAGGCCCTGATCTAGGGAAATTTTGGGGTGGAATTAGTGTAAAAGAGGTGTTGGCCGTGAAGGACAGGAGGTGTGGGGGGGGGATGCTACAAGATGGAGACACCTTATCTACAAAAGCATGTAGTGACAGGACAAGGGGGAACAGCTTCAAAATGAAGAGGTTTAGATTTGATATTGGGAAAAAATTCTTCTGTGGGAGGGTGATGAGACCCTGGCACAGGGTGCCCAGAGCAGCTGTGGCTGCCCCTGGATCCCTGGAAGTGTCCAAGGCCAGGTTGGACAGGGCTTGGAGCAGCCTGGGATAGTGGAAGGTGCCCTGCCCACGGCAGGGGGTTGGACAAAGATGATCTTTTAAGAACCTTCCAACCAAAGCCAGTCTATTGTTCTATGAACATACCCCAGATAGATGTGAAGAATGTATGCACTGCCTGACTTCTACAATTTCACAGTAGGTAGTGCAAAAACCTTAACTTTGCAAAAAATCCAAACCTCTTTTGTTTCAGTGTGTAACTGTTGATCTAAAATGGGAGTTCTTGTTTTCTAATTCAAAAAGCTTAAAAGATCGTTCATTTTATATTAAAATGATAGCCTTTGCAAGAGACCTTCAATCTAATTAAAGCCAGGAGATTAGCATCCCTTAGAATATTTGCAAAGCCTGCAATGCAAAGTTAATGAAATGTGTACACTTTTACAAAGCTTTAATTTTTAATGAAATAATTCAGGACATGGACCTTGCTCCTCTGCCTTACCTACTTTGTCCAAAACAGGGGGTGCTTATAAACAATGCAGAGTTATGGGCTGAAGAAGACAGAGGAAAGGATAATCTAAAGGCTTCTTGGTAGGTACTGCAAGCCTGTCTTTTGTCTCTTCTGTTCAGCCTGAGAATGTGAGTATTCCTGATTAATGGTAATGACTGAGAATATGATTTCAGAATGTCAGTTATTTCTTAAGGCTATGTATATGTGTGTATATGTGTATATACATATGTATAAATAAATATATGTAGCATATACTATATTCATATATAAAACATGCATGTTTAATAAACTACATATACAACTGTATGAAATCACAGTGACTGCTGAAGGGACCTTAGAGAAAGAAAGTAAAGGAATATGTTGCAAGGGAATGTTTGCTATTTGAAGAAATGGGCTGAGCTCAGAGGCAGCAGAGCAGCCAGGGCTGGACCAGTCTAGTTCAGAGGGGATGACCAAAGGAAACCCTAAGCAATTCCAGCCTCTTTTCAGGTCAGGCTCTTCTAATGATGGCCCCACTCCTCTGTTATCACTTGAGAAGGAAGAAAAGAGGAAAAAAGCTAAAGCACAGAGAAGAGCAAGCCCTGTTCAGAGTCAGGGTTGCACTCACAGTGTCAGGGGGCAGGGCATCCCCAGGGCCATGCTCACCCTGTCCTGGGCTGATTTATAAACAGCCACACCATTAGAGCTATTTACTGCATCTGCTTCTTTCACCCTTTCCTTTGCTGCCTCTCAGTTTTGCCAAGGAAAGATCTGGCTGTTGCATTCAAAATAGTAATTCTTTTATAGAGCCACCCCCCTACTTTATATTATGCTTACTGGATCCTTCTGAAACCTAAATGTTAGAATATCCTAATCTTGCTCTACATTTTAAAGCTGAAAGATAAACGTGTTGTTTAATGAAATCCACAACACTACAGGAATAGTAACCATTGTGTTTCTTCATTTCAAAGAACGACTGAAATCTAACATCTGGTGTAACTGTACAAACCTGACCCTAGGTCACAGTAAGTATTGTATTGTTGATGATGGATACGCTTTTTTCATTACCATGCTGTCTCCATTCTTTCAGCATCCATGCTGTGAATCCCCAGTTATAGCCAGGACTATTGATAAATACTGATTTTTAAAATACAATTACTTTTTTTTTTTTTAACACTTTTAAGCATGCATTGTACGGTATTTTCTTTTTAAATAGCTCTTCTAGTTTGTTGTCAACAATATGCTATTATTTGAGCAAACTTTTCTGCATGATAGCTCTAACACACAAGGATCAAGGATTATGTGTCTGAAGACACTGCTATGATCCTGAAAGAACAGTGTCACAAGAAGGTGATCCTCTGCCTCTAATGCCTTCCCCTGTACTTTCCTCTTTGGAAAATTGTTTCCTTAAAGCCCTTGCAGAACCAGGGTTTAAGGTTTAAATTGGGAAGCAGATGTAGACACCTGTGAATGTGTCTTTGCACATCATTGTTTCAAGGTTTCAGCCCCTGTGCAGGAAATGAGGCCCTGCACTGTCCTGTGTGATTGATGTCCATTATTCCCAAGACCTGGGGTAATTCACACTAGGTCAGTGACTGCGCAGGAGCAGCACTGTAACCAGTGCTCCCAGCAAGCCCAGTGAAGTACCAGTCAAGAAAAGATGCTGCCCTCATAGCTGGAAGTTCTGGTCAGATCTTAAATACATAAAAGCCAGCAGAAGCTCCAACAATGAACTGGGAGAGTGAGGGCAAATTTAATGATGATATCTATTTGTTTGCTTAGCTGACTGTATCTACCCCCAGAACCTTTCCATTTTGCAACTCTCCAAGAGCATCATAAGACTCTTAGCACAAAGCTTTAATTTTTTTCCCCCCCTAAAGCTGTGCAAACACAAACTTTTTTCCAATCCTTTGGACAGCAGATGCCCAGGCTCATTCAGACTTGACTCTTTTGGGTGGAAATCCTGACTGGGATCGAGTACTGTCAGCAAAGGAGAAATGTGTCCTATCCTGATCCTTAGGTTGTAATGCACATGCTGTGTTCTTGCAGGGTGCTAATATTCCTTCATGATGTTACTGCATCATGCAGTGGAGGTAAAGCAGAATATCCTTGGCTCATCCTCGTGCTCCCTAAAATCCTTACATTTTCACCAACCCAGCAGTAACCAGCATGGAAGGCATGGCTTCTACACTTTTAAGAAACATCTATTCACTTCAGCTCTGCCAAAGCTAAATACATTTATAGATTTGTGCGTAATTATTTTTAGAGTAGAATTCTGTTTGTTTGACAATATCTGAAAAATTAAATACCTGGGGCAAAATTGCTGAGTGCAGCTGGTACACTGGAAACACGGGGAAATCCTTGTTGTAATTGTGAAGGTTTTATTAAATGGCTCTGAAGGCAGAGTTAACTCATTCAGTGAGGACAGGTTGTTTGATGGGCTGGTGGTGCTGCCCTCTCAGTCACAAGCTGCCAGCCCTGTCCTGTAGCACAGACAGGTCTATCCTTCCCAGGAACAAGGAGCAGAGTCAACCTTTGGGACCTGTTGGGGTGAGTCCAGCACAGGCACCACGTTGGTTATAGGGATGGAGCAGCTCTGCTGTGAGAAAAGGCTGAGAGAATTGGGATGGTTCAGCCTGGAAAAGAGAAGACTCTGGGGACACCTAATTTTGGCCTTCAGTACCTGGAAGGAGCTACAAGAAAGATGGAGAGAGACTATTTACCTTAGCTTGGAGTGACAGGACAAGGAGTAATGGCTTCAAACTGATGGACAGAAGGTTTAGATTAGATGTGAGGAAAAAATGCTTTCCTGTGAGGGTGGTGAGGCCCTGGCACAGGTTACCCAGAGAAGCTGTGGCTGCTCTACCTCTGGAAGTGTCCAAGGCCAAGTTGGACAGGGCTTGGAGCAACCTGGGGTAGTGGAAGGTGTCCTGGCAGAAGCCTGGTGCCAGGTTTCTGTGCCAGGAGGGTGCAGAAGCTCTGGGCCTGCTAGCTGTGAACTGAAATGCATTGGCAGGACAATTAGCAAATACTCTATACTCTTCCCACCCATTCTGCACTTTCCATGACCTCTTCCTTTCATCAGTACAAGTAAATTGAATTCAGCACATTTAAAGACTCTGTCTGGATCCATAACATTCATAACCATGCTGTAACCATGAATGAAAAGCTGAGGGAGAGTATGGTTTGTATCCAAGGGCTCTTTTGCTTTTTATATGTTTACATATACCAGCCAATGGTCAGCAAATAAGCACCATGGCTGGTAATGAAATGTTTAAACCATCTGTTTTAATCTGCAATTTAATTTCACTATAAAATATTAAAGTTGTTCTGATGGTTGGGTTGGTACGGCTGCTTTATATGAAAAGAATTGAGTATCCCAGAGCAATTACATTGCACCAAGCACATGCTGTGGATATTATATTCTGTATTGTTATTTTGTTCCATTAAAAACATTTAAAAGCCTTCTTAACATGGTATGACAGAGTTTTAGGCCTCTCTTTTTTTTTAGAAACAAGTAGCAAATGATGAGGACAAGTGTAGGAAGAAGATACTGGCAAAAGAATAATCTTCTTCATGATCCTTCAAGAGGAATAATGGAGCCATCTTCCAAGAGAGGTCAATGCCCAAGGCTGGTCAGTGCCTTACAAACAGGCAAAGTTGTCATTAACAGGATTTAACTTTTGGTCAGCACTGAAGTGGACTTGATGATCCTGGTAGGTCTCTTCCAACTGGATTTCCTCTGTTCTGTCCAAAATAAATGTCTGTGGAAATGCTGAACTGACAGAACCAGAAAGTGGTTTGACATTGCAGCTTTTGGAATCTGTAGCATCTTTGGAAATCTTTGCTACATTTTCCACTGGCACTGCTTTCTGTTGTGGGATTTTAGAGAACATTCCTTGAGGGGCTGGTGACAGTTGTGTTCTGGGTTGTGGCCCCTTAGGTCTTGAAAACATCCAGGTTCAGGGATTCCACAACATAGTTGGACAACCCACTCCAGTGATTAATGACCCTTACAGGGATTTTATTTTTTCTTCTCTCTCCAGACTGAACCTCTCTCACTCTAACCCCTCTGCCATGGGCAGGGACACTTTCCACAGGCTGATCCAAGCCCCACCTGACCTGGCTTTGAACACTGATGGAGCAGCCACAGCTTCTCTGGGTAATCTGTGCCAAGTTCTCACCACCCTCACAGGTCAGAATTTCTTCCTAATTATTTCTACTTCTTCAGGGTCAGACAGTGTGGTGCTGGACAACCACCTTTCTTTTTTTCACCTGGCATGAACATTTCTGTTCATGTGTGCCTTGAAATACTCACATTTCCCACGTGACCTCAAAAATTCCCATTACTCTCAGCAGCATCCCCTGTCATGGTCCCACCCTGCTTTGCTTCTGGGATCTGTCTGTCCTTTGATGGCTGAGAGGGATAAAGGGCAATCACAATGAGCTTGAGCTGACACTGTTGGTGTACCCAAAATGCAGAGCCTTTCTCCATGTGCTGTGACATCAGGGAATGGTGAGAGGGACAGGCACATTTTCCCTGGGCAGAAGCTCCCTGTCTCAGAGGCAGGAAGCATTGCAGCCCTGTGAACCTCACACTTTAGCTAATCCAGAGCCCTGTAGGGAGTTGGGGCTCACTAACTCAGCACTGTGGCATCCTGACACAGCTATGTGGCATCTGGAACCCCTGGTCATCTGCTGTACTCCCTGATACATCTGATAACCTGATATATCTGATAACCTGATAAATCTGCCTGGCCAAGGCTTGCTTGAGGGTCCCTCCACGGGACAGGGAGAGGCAGGGATTGCACACACCAGCTGGCCCCCACCCCTGGATGCTGCAGCAGTTGTTTTCCTTTGCACCCACGACCACGTGTCACCTGGTGTTATTTGGAGTGTGTGCCACTTGCAATGCCTTTTTCCTGAACATAAGCTGGAAATTACTGATTCTTACCTTACACAGCTAGTATAAAAGCACTAATGTCCTAATGAAGAGTCTCACTTAGCTAAATGCTTCATACAGCTGAGTAAAACAAAGAATTTTACTAGAGCTTAACCCAGTCGTTAATAAGCTTTTTAACCCTGACCTTTCAAATCAATGATCTACCACTGGTTTTACCTTTCAAGAAGGAATTCCATTTTCAAGTGATAAAACATATTTTGCACTCCTTACAATCTAATGATTATTCTCAGCGTTACTGGATATATGAGGCCATCAAACCATTAGAAGGTATAAAATGTATTAATGTACAGCATTCACGGCTACATTTGCTTTAGAGTCAATAAAAGGGAAACAATTTATAAAGGGCATTTATGCTCATTACGGAATATCGATAGATTGTTTCTCCCATCATTCCTGAAGTATGAAGGACTCCTCTCCATGATGGATAGGAGAGGATTTGCATAAGCTCTTTGCTTAAACTCCTCCAGCCCTGAGCTGTGTGCAGGGGTCTGTGGCCAGGCTTTGGGGTAGAATGTGTGGGAGTACCTACAAGTTCTTCCTTTCCAGGGGGCTGAGCATCTCAGTCTGGGAGGTTTTCACAGCAGCCTTGTGAAGGTTCTGGAGACAGCAACGGCACTTTCAGCACCAGGCAGGAATTGTCACAAGGCTGTGGTCAAATGGAATCTGTGTTGGAAAAGAAAGGAATTTTTTTGTGAGGAAGGTCAGGGCTGGAGTACACAAATGAAGGCAGAGGTTTGCTGGGCACCCTCATTAACAGGGGGAGGGACTTTTTGACACATTGTGGAGGGAAAAGGGAGAGGAATTACAGGGAGGGTAGAAGATGTAGGAGCACTGTAGCTATAGCATGAGGCAGAAATTTCATAGTCTATCCCAGTGAATAAGAACTGCAGAAATATAATAACTATGAGGAGTCGAGTGATTAAGGCACTGGCCTGAGTCTCAGCAGACCTGGATTCGGTTCCTGGCTGTTTTCAGATTTCTGTCTGACTTTTGGCAAGTCTCTTCAACTCTCTGCGCCTTGCTTTCCCATCTGTTAAAGAGGAATAATAATATTTCCTTTCTTTCCTGTCTATTCCAGCAGCAATCTCTTCTGGGCAGGCACTGTCTCTCTCATGGTGTGTACAGGACTTTGCCCTTGGATTTTCATACCTGCCCTAAAGCAGGAAATAGGGATGGGGAGCACCATGACATGGAAGCCCACTTTTTAGCAATTTCCTGTTACTAAGAGTCTAAAACGTGTGCTACAACTTGTTAAATAGAGTTCTTAATATCAGTTCTTCTAGGACAAAAGAAAAAAATATCAATCAGTAAATTAGAGAAGGAAAGTGATTCCCATCTCTATCTAAGTCTAAATGTATTTTCTGAAGTAGAAATATTCCAGTTTGAAAGAACATTAGCTATGGCACAAAAGCAGAGTGCTGGCCTTCTCCATTTCTGATCTTGCTCCTCCAAGTGGCTGCTCTATATGGACTGACCTTTTTAGCATTTCTCACTGACAAGACATCTTCTTGAGGCACATAGTGGCTTCCTGATATGCACATGCTCTTGCCCATCTGGGAGGGTGAAGTTGTGCCCACTCAGAGGCACCCACACCCTGCAAGGGAGACTGGGTGATGTCAGTTGCAGAGCACTGGTTGAAGAGAACAACCAGTAAATATATAAAATTAAAACTCAGCTGCAGAGGCTTTCTGGTAATAAGCAGTCCCAATTAGAAATGCAAATGTCACTGAAAGGGAGCGTGTCTGTTGACAGTAGACTTTGAGGAAAGCTTTGGGTTTAGTGCTAGCAAATTAATCTTTAATTATGAGCACACCTCACTTCTGAAAGAGGTGCCCTGCACTCACTGAACTGACAGCATGTGAAAGTTTCGGGCTGCTGCTTTCTTCTGTCAAAGGGAACATCTCACCCCAAAAGAGGAGAACCTTGCTGGCTGCCTGTGGAGTTAGTGCTCTGTGAGCTGGGGCTGGCCAGTGTCTTTGACCCTCCAGACAACCAGGAGTCACCAACCCATTAAAAACATTGGTCTTAAAACATTCTGTCTCATATGCTCTTGATAAATATAAATATCTAGATGAAGAATTGTCGAAGTTTGGGAAAGAAAAACAGTCCTTGCTCCTGCAGTTCTCTCCTGCCCTGGCTAGGTTGCCTGCCCTCCATGCAGAGCACACTTTTCTGGCAGAGGGAGGACACACCATGCTGCAGCAAACCCTTCTCTAGGGCAGCCATGAGAATGTTCAACACCTCCACTCCTGGGCTGGCTGGATTATTAAAACAACATTTCCACTTCCAAGTAAGTAAATAAATCTCACTGGCAAGTTTGTTTTGTGTCAGCCAACATCTTATCTCCCTGAAAACTGGGCTGGTGTCCTGCAAAGCTGAAAACTGAATAGTCTAAAAGCTGAGTGCAACAGCCAAGAGATACACCAGATCCATCTTCTGAGGTAGCAGATACAGTGAAGTAAGCAAATACATTCTAGAAATCCTATTATTAAAGTTACAAAAATAATTTTCTTTCTTTAAGTTTGAAGTTATGAAACTTTGCTGTCATTTTCCCAGCAAACTTTTGGTTTTCAGCCTACAGCTAAAAAGCTTCACCCCAAAAGCTTTGTTGCCCAAAAGAGGCTGTGCTGCAACCCACCTCAAAAGGCCCAGAACACCTGGTTCAGGCACAACAGGAAGATCAGAACATACCTTATTATAAATATGCACATGCGACGCAGGAGCCCGCCACCTTCTTGGAGTGATGCCATAATTGACGGAACAAAGTACAACAAAACTTCACATCACTGGTGGATCAGAAGAACAGAGGTAACTGAAAGGCTAGAAAATTACAGGTTTACTGACATTTTGCTCAACCTTACCCATTCTTTATTGAAAAGAGATAATAACTATCTATAGGAGAGCTGTCTTAAGACTCCATTCATTCCCTTTCGCTAGCCCAGCTGAGAGGTGGTATAATATAAAGCACACCAGCATCTGGCATGTCATTTAATTACACCTTCAGCTTGCTGGGAAAATGTTGGAAGTGTCAAGGTAAGCAAACTATAAAAATATATTTTGCTTGCTACAGGAGAGCTGCTGAAATGGCAAGCAGAGGCCGGCTCCAGATATTACTCTGGGTCTGTGAGAGGAAGGTGATGCAGACGAGTCTAATTCATGAACAATTATCACCCTTTGATAAGACACCATCTGCTCCCAGCTGCCTGGCTCCAGTTCCCCAACAGACACGTGGGAATTCCTCTCCAAATAAACCACTGGTGAAACAGGAAAACAGAACTGTCAGCTCCAGTGAAGTTGTGCCTCCTTGCATCAGCACCGGGTGTGTCTCACTCTTTCAACCAAGAAGCAAAAAACTGTGAAATGCAGTAAAATGCCATCAACCACCACTGAAAGAGCCAGGTAGGTCTTGGTTTAGCTCATCCACCTGATATGTGCTCTGCTTGACATCGAGAGGCTGTTAGAGATCACTTACAGTAAGGATGAAGGTGGACTAATATACCTGTACTAGTGGGCACTTTTTGACTGTGACTTTTGCCCTGAGTTGATTCAAGGGGCTCTTTTAAACAGCATAAGCTGATCAGCAAATCAGTCAGGAGGATAGCAGAAGGCCAGTGCTATCCTCCAGTAGCCAAGGAGAAGCCCACAGCCCTGTGAAATAGCCAGCAGTGGAAGACTTCCAGGTTCTTGCTGTGTCTGTGTTTCTACTCCACCATGTTTGTAAGAGAAAAAAAAATTAAATTTCTAATTTCAGACAGCAGAGCTGAGATTGTGTTGTGGTTGGAGCATGACAGGAAGTTACATCCACCCCGTGGAACCGAGAGAACTTGGCTGCATTTGGCTGAAGCTCTGCGAGCACCACTCCTGCAGCACCATTTCTCACTCCTCACCACGGCTGCTCTCAAGCCACTGAACATTAAAAGGTCAGTTCTCATTGTCACTCCTGTGAAATAAGATTGGCCTCTCCATCAACACTTCCTCTAGGCCTTGATGCTGTGCACACCAGGGACAGGAGCATTGAGGAGGGGGACTCAGCATCCTACCCCAGTCTGCACAGATAAACCAAAGATGACCCCTGAGCCTTTGACCCTGGGGGCTGGCCCTGTTACAAGTAATTGAAGTGAATGAAATAAATCATGGGGTTTTTTTCTTTGTTTATTGGGCGGGGTGGGAGGAAAGGAGAAGAAAGTTCAGCACAGAAATTAGTCACCTTGTTTTGTTCTTACTAATGGAAATTTCTCAGAAACCAAAATAAAGGGTGTCATATAAAAACCCAAAGAGCACAAAATTAGCTTGAACCCATATCCTAACTTTTAAACCCAGAGCATGAATGCAGGTGTCTGCAGCTGACCATGGTATTTTTTTCAGTTCATCTGAGGTATGAGTCACTTCCATCAAAAGAGGAGGATGCCTTGATCTGTGTGCGAGCGAGCTTTGGAACAGCAGCTGTTGGAGCAAATACAAACATCCATGCCAAGGATTGTGAGGATGGAGTTTATCTAATATGTAAAAAAACACCTGCTGCAAATGAAAAATTACACCCACAACCACCTGAATAAGATAAGCAAATGATGGGGGAAATGAAGAGACAGATTTATTATTAATGTAAGTTGGAACTTTTGAACCAAACATCTCTTTTGCAATGGAACAGTAGGATGCACAAGGAAATAGCACTCCTTGCCCCAGACTTGCTCAGCAGCATTTATTTTGCCTAAGTGATTTTCTTTTCTTTGCTAAGTCTGGTAGAGATGAAAACACTAACCCAAAGAAGATAATTAAAAGCTAAATGAAACCACATACAGCTGTGCTACTACATGGCTAATGAACATGCAAATATATACATATGACAAGGACATAATGCGGGCTGGCTGCCTTGAGTGGTTAGTGCAGATTTCCAAGAGCTGGAAATGCTATTGATTATAACTGAGCTAAACTTCCTGACTCCAGACTTCAAAGATCAGCCTCAATATAATCATCAGGCAGCATATGGGAGCGTGGCTGCAAGGAGCTGATGAATAATGGCTCGGGGGCCTGAATGTTTGCACGTAGGGTGGGAGATGTCCTGGAGATGTCCTTTGGGCTGTGGAGTGCAGGCTCCTTGGCAGCCAGGACCAGCACCACAGAATCCTACTCAGCATCTTGGCACACTCAGTCCTGCTGACAATTAGGGCTTTGGAGTTATGGGTTTTAGCTGGGATGTTTATTTTTCCTTTCCCACTTCACTTGGCAAGAGGCTGATATGTGGTGGAGACATTTTTGGGAGAACAGGGAGGGAGGTAACAGATACAAGGCAAAGCTGCTAGGGTCCAACAAACAGGAGCATGAGCAGCATGGAAAGGCTGTCCTCTGAGGGTCTGCTGCCACATCCACATGGAAGAAGACAAATCTGCTTTCCCGTATTAGTTTAAAAAACACCCAAATGAGAGTAACTCCCCAACCCACTCAGAGATGAGACAAGGAAGTCCGGGCTCAGCCCTACACCAAGTTCTCCCATGAAAGGGACCTGGTCCTACTGCCACCTTGTGCTCCTTTCACTGGCCACAGCACCACTGAAATATCCACTGGGGATATCACAGAGACAGGGCAAAACTCCCTCCTCCTCCTCCATGATCATCACAGAAAGGCCACCAGACTTGGGCATGGCCACAGGCAGGAGAGAGGCATGGAGAGATGGAGCATAACCTTAGTTGTGGATGGAGATGACAGAACCACCAGGATGACTGAGAGAAGGGACACCTACCAAAAAAAGAAACCAAATTTGTGCAGAACACAATGGTTAGTGCATAAAAATTAATCAAGTACTACAATGACTTGCTTTATTCATAATACTTAATGGTCATGTAATAGGAGTTTTTATTCAGCAGTTAAAGTTCATAAGTGCAGGTTTTACATGTAGAAAGGTATTATGCTGATAGTTTAATTACACACCTTTCTGCACACCAAAGGAAATGGGTTATGCGGGTTTTATAATTAAAGATGGACTTCTGAGGGGAAATGAACTTTGCAGTTAGCAACATAATATTTGATTTTTATCAGATGTTTTTGTTTTGAATTCGCCAGCACTTGGTGGTGGTGTAAACAGGTGAGAGTGCTCCAGACTGCATGAGGTGTCAGGAGAAGCTTTGAAAATATAGCAGAAAGTAGCCATATTTAAAAATAGCCAGTGTGAGCATGAGGTATAAACATCATGTGTTTGGAAAGCTCTCCAGACTCTGCCCATGCAATTATGCACAGTGCAAGTCTGTCCAGTATGTCTAGGAAACAGGGGAAAAAACCCAACCCAACAAGTAAGTGAAAAATAAACCCCAGTGCTTGCCAAAATAATAAAAAACTTCACTTTTTATTTCTCTGATTTTTTGTTTTAAATTCATTTCATGGCCAGTGAATACAATTTTCCCCTCCTGCCTGCCTACAGAGGCAGCAAAGCCAAAAATGTGATGGATGTTTGTGTGTGCACGTTTGCTGTTGGAATACACAGGACTGCTCTCAATATTAAAGGCAAAAGTGGCGCGAACCATTGCCAGGTCACAGCCAGCTCCTGCCATTCCCTAATAACCATGTGGAAGTCTGTACTCAACAAGGTGGGGCTGGGCAGGTCTGCAGTGCCTGGGATTCCCCCTTTTCAAGTTTTAGGAGGCTTTATTTAGCATAACCTCTTTCTTATATACGTATCAAAGCACATTAAAAGGATATGTGGGAATATATATTTATTTATATATATATATATATATATATGTATTCATATATATATTTATAGATATATATTTATAAACTGCTAGGAGACATCAATTTATTTATAAGCTACTAGGAGTAATCCTTTTTTTTTAACATAGCAAATACACCTACAAGAATTTTTCTAAAGTCTAAAATATTTCAAACATCACCATGCTCCTCCCCTCGTGTGATATAAGCTGACAGGCTCAGGCTTTTATTGTGCCCAGCACAAATGAACATTAACTAGTGGGCTGAACAAAAAAAAAAAAAAAAAAAAAACAACAAAACAAAACCAACAAAAAAAAACCAAAGCCAAAAGAAGAAAACAAAAGACTTTCCAAAAACAATAAGCAAGGGCAAGGCCTGAAGTATTTTGAGCACACCCTTTCCTTTTTGGCAGGACTGGGAGTGACTGCCCTGGATGTTATGGTTTGTTGGTGAAGGTGGAGTCCAGGTGATGGCAGACAGTGCTGCCAAGGGGTCCCTTGGCTGGCAACAGCTCCTCGGGCCCTCTGGACCTACCCAGAACATCTGAAATCAGGCATTTCACAGCCAAGTACAGAGGAATGATTTAAAAATCCTTTTAATGGGTGTGGACACTCAACAAAAACAGGAATAGTTGTGTAAAGGGTGCTTCCAAATATAACTGGACATTTTTTTGAATTTCGTTGGCTAACTGCATAAATTAATGACAATGAGAAAGAGCTGTAACTGTTTTTCTCTAATTAAATCCATACATTTTGGCTCTACTCATCATCGTTAACATACTGTTAAAAGTGCTGTTGCTGTATCTTTCAACCCTCAGCCTGCAATCAAGCCCTTGCTGCACTGTGGTGGATTTCAAACAGTCACTTGTTTAAAAATAGAAAGTGGGTTTTTTTTAAAAAAAACAAGTGACTGCCAACTGAATGCAAACAGGTAAAAATTAACATATGCAATTGTCAAGTGTCAGATTCAGCTCCTGAGCCACCAAGATTTACATTTCCTGGTGTGGGGCTCACAGCACTTTAAGGCTGTATTGCCCACAGGCTGAAGGTGTGCAAATGAATATATATCCTTAATTTTTATTTAAGTTACAGTGTGCTTTCTGTGTGGGGTACCATCATTTGCTCTTTATAATCTCCAAATTTTCAACAAAAAATCCTGTAATCCCAGAGGTAACAGCTCAGCCTCCACGGGGTAAATTCAGGGGGTACCACAAGGTTACAGAGATGCTTTTCATGGTACCCATTCCTACCGTTGGAACGAGTTCTCCACCCTTGCAACAGAGGATACAGATTCTTTTTTTTTTTTTTTTTTTTTTTAAGTCTAACAAGTGTAATCATAACAGGATTAACAGATTTTTAACCCCCCATATCATATCAAGGAAAGCATTAGACCAGTTATAATTAGATGTGTTTTTACTGTATATGGAATTGTATTAAAATTAATGTATGGCTCAGCCACATTTGCTATCCACTGTTCTGTTCTGTAAAGCCACTTCTCCCAGGAAGGGCAGCCTTGAGTGAAAGGAGAGCATCCAAATAAGTATTTTGTAAACATTTGAGAAAGAGAGACAAATAGCCCCATGCAATCACACCATCTTACCTCAAATACCCACTCAGAACCGAAATAATTCCTTGCTGAACAAGCCAAGCCTGGCTCCCTAAACCGGGAGGAATTCCGATGCTGGTAAACTTGCAGAAATATTTTTACAATTTTATTAGAGGTTTTAATTCAGTGCTTTATCTACCTCTGTTAGTCTGCAAAATAGCTTTAAATATTCAAGTGGTAATTAATGAATCTTTTATGTTGCAAATCAAACATTTTCATCTGTGCTGTGGTACAGTGGCAGTGAGAAGGAGGGGTTTAAAGTGTAATTGTTTCTCCTGTTCCCCTCGCAGCGCTGAATGCCTTTTTACCCTTTATTATATCATTGGCTTTTGCTTCAGTTCATCAGCACTTTGCCACATCTTATCGGTCGATATTTGCTGTCTATTTTTTATTTATTTTTTTTTCAGTGCAAGATTTCTTACTGTGCCTTTGCCAGAGACATTCCTAAGGAGATGGAAACTCTCTGAATGTGGAATTTTCGCATGAGTGCAAAATAATAAAAAGCATGTGTGTATTAAAAAGGGATCAACTTAATGGGAAATGAGCATTGGGTTACATTAATATTCTATTACAGTAAAAATCATATTTAATAAATTTTCTCCAGATTTTTCAGGATCTTACTGTATTTTTCTAAGTCGGATGCCAATCCAAAGAAACAGTGTATATGATACATTTGATTTATGTTAAGTAAATAACCTGCACAGCCCATTTTTCAGTTAAAAAAAAATATTAAGTGTAGAAACACACACCAGACTGAAATGTGTGCTTAGTTTCCATCTGCTAGGAGGAATAGTGTTGGTCTTGTGCAGCAGAAAGCCTTTATAAACAGTATTCTATTTTATTGATGCTATATGTGGATTTTTATGTTATGTGGCAAGCGAAGGAGAATGAAAACACTGTAATTTATCCAAAACCATAAAATTATACTAGTACTAAAGTAATTACTTCACATATTAAAATACAGTTTCCTTTGCTTTCTTTTGTCATCACATAAAACGAGGCGTTGAGCGCGGCAGCGCGGAGGGGCCGGGGCTGCTCTTGCCTCCACAAAGGATTGACACATCCCGGATCAGACACTATATCACCCGACCCTTGTTGTTCTGTGACCCTAATTAATATTATACTCGCTGACATTTATGTATCAGAGCAATAAGCTAAACAGGAAACAATTTATGTCACCTAAAGCTTTTTAACAAATCGATGCAACTATTTGTAATTGCTTGTTTCACAAGATTAAAAGTACTCAGCCTTGATCTTCGCCCACAGTTTTGTGGCCAACATGACCTGTGCTTCCGTTGTAAAATAGGAGAGTTAGTGATCAGCACCTATTTCCATCAAGTAATCCATATTGCTAATATTTCTGGAATTTTAATGTAGTTACAATTTATAGCCGATCAAATGTGGTTACCTAAATTGCTGTTGCTAGTAGACAGTTTAACTGTCTTTATTAATTACAGTATAATTTAATGTTTGAGTACAGGCACTTGTGTTGGTCATTTTTACAGCCAAAGCAGTTATGTGCCTTATGACGAACCATTTTAGCATTTTCAATGGAAATTTGCTAATATGATGAGTGATAAAAATGTCAAACTCTGGTAAATAATGGTTATTGCTTTGGCTGAAATTAATCCTTGAAAGGACGGTTACCTTCAAATTAACATTATAACTTGAAGAAAAAAAATGTTTTTCATGCTTCTGAGAGGCATAAAAAGTGGTCACTGGGCTCCTCTAAATAAATACAGACAAAGTGGCACAAAATGTTTTTTTTTTTTTTCTTTTTCTTCAGGCTGACAAAGAAAATTCCTGTGGAAGAAAGGAGGAGGGATTGGTAAATACCCCAAGGTGATGTTGCTTGCCATTTGCAGCTCATGTGCTTTGAAGATCTCTAACCAAGGTAATAAAATGGGGCAAAAAGGACTTTGCTATGACCCAGCTCCAGGATTTGGGGAAAAACCAGGTGTGGACACCATGGAGGCTGCAAACACACCTGAGGGCCACATCCCACCACCTCAGTCATCACTGCTGGGGAGAATGGGGGCATATGGCTATGTGAGGATGAAGAGTGTTCAACGTGCCAGAATTAACCACCACTGCTACGAGGATGAAAGATAGCCCTGATTAACACACCATTAAAAGAACGTTTAACATCATCATTGAAGACTGAGCCTGATTAATAGGTCAAGAAGGGCTAATTACACCTTGTTGTCAGGAAGGGTGTGTGTATGTGTGGCTGCGTGCAAGCGAGCGGCACCAGGAATTGCCAGTCCCTTAAATTAGACCAATAATGTGAAGTTTGTCAGACTCTGTGATCATGGCCCAAGTTAAATGTCACTGATGGGATCATCTCCAGAGAGCAGGTGGGTGTGCAAGGAGCACATCAGCTGCCATGTCCTTCTGGGCCTCCAGCTCCTGAGCTTTTCCCTCTGGGACAGGAGAAACCCAGAAAAACTACTCTCAGGCTCCGGTTTTCTTTGGAAATTCCTCAGAGACACATTGCCTCACCACTGCCCATAAAAGTGCTTTTCAGCTGTGGTGGAAAACAGCATTTCTGCCTGGAAAAGGTATTTCCCAGCTGGCTATTGCTGGTGGAGTAGGGAGGCATTGTGTGATGTTCCGTGATGGAGCAGCCAGGGAGGAGAAATGTGATTAATAACACAAAGATGAT
Organism: Haemorhous mexicanus; assembly: GCF_027477595.1. Taxonomy (NCBI): domain Eukaryota; kingdom Metazoa; phylum Chordata; class Aves; order Passeriformes; family Fringillidae; genus Haemorhous; species Haemorhous mexicanus. Next base: position 20,106,173 of record NC_082351.1, read on the forward strand.
ACAGGTGGCCAAGAGCCAGATTCCCATCCGCTGCTCCAGGCAGCACTGCCTGGGACAGGAGGGGAAATGATGGTCCTGCTGCTCAGCTCAGTGCCAGCTCCTCAGCACAAGCTGCATGTGGCACCCACCCCAGCAGCTCCCCTTAAACCTGAGCCAATGGGCAGATGACAAACAGGACATTTGGAACCCCAAATCCACTCTCTGAGGTGAGATGCCCAGGGAGGTGGAGCAGCCAATTAACCTGTGATGGCTTTGTAGCCCCTGACCTGCCTGCTGGTGACCTGTCTGGGGACATACTGTCTCTCAACAGAGGCTGAGGGTCCTGCTGGGGCTCATCCAGGGACACAGTTACTACCTGCAGCTGACTCCCCCCATTTTACAGATGCACACCGTACCAAACAGCAGCTTCTGGCTCAGTCCCCTCTGACCATGACTTTGGAAAATTTAATCCCACAAATCCTCTCCAGTTTACGAAAATCTCACTGGTGATGGAAGTGCACCACACAACCAAGGCCGAATTTGTATTCTCTGTATTTTGGTTTTTAAAATCTACCAGTCCGTACCATTTGGGGACACACTATAATGAGTGTGCAAAGTTCCCCTCCCCCTCCCCCCCAAAAAATAGTTAGCTGGTATAATTTTATGATAGAATATTTTTATAAAATCATTTGTACTAATTTAAGCATTTATCATTATATGCAAAAAGATTTCTTGATGAGAATATTATAGACGGTGCATGTTTTTGACATTAGCATTTTATTTGGATGACTAATCTTGCAGATGTGAAATTTTAATGAATTATTCATGAAAAATCTCTCCTCTGAAATTTCAGTTTGCTGCTAATGCTAGTTATTAAACATTTTATTTTTCTTTACAAAACTTGATGAGGAAAATAAATGTGTGCTTACTCGAAAGAAAAAGAAGGTGGGTTTCTCCTTCAGTTTGTCTCAGGTGACAGTGCCAGATGGGACTTTGCTCCTCACAGTTTTATGGACCAAGGGGTTGATCCTGCAAGCCCCTTTTGGCAGGGGTGCAGTGCACATTCCCAGCCCTTCCTACCAAAGCCAGCAGCACCATTCCCATCAGGGCACTGCACTGGGAAGGAGCTGCAGGATGAAGATCCCAACCCCTTCCTTTGAGAAAGCAAATAAACCCCTGAGACCTCAAGGGGCAAAACTGAGGAACTTCCTTGGAAAAGAGGATTAATTCCTTGAATGACAGTGTCTTCCTTGCTTCCAGCCTCACCCAACTGCCCTGTACAGACTGTCCACAAATCCACCACTTAAATATTTTGTACTCGGATGTGGTTGGGAAATCTCAAGGAAAGAGATGAGATTTGTCCATCCATGAATGAGCTAGGATATGGCTGAGGTGCCCACGGATCAGGGACCATGGGATGTGACATCAGAGTCACTGTGGGGGGGGAACAACAAAACAAGAACTTCGGACATGGCAACTTGCATTACCAGTGTGAACAACCAGCATTTTTATTGCATTTGAGAATGCTATAATGTCAGTAATTAGTACTGACTACACAACATTTTTTATTGTCTGTATCAACAGACATGGAATGATGGAATTACAGTTGATGTAAGGAATGAGTTTCTTTTATGCCTTATCAAAAAAAAAAAAAAAAAATCTTGTTACTGGCAGCACATACACACGAAGCACCATGCTAACAGTCTGGACTGTACCATTTTCATCAAGGCTTATGGGTAGAAGATACTTGGTTACCTGTTCTGGGCCCATTAAAATGCAGTCCTGAACTGCAAATTCACCTCGCAAGACTAGAATACTAAATGACTTCTGAAACATCTAAAAAATCACTGAGTTCATTAACCAAAGGTACCAAAGGATTTCAAAAGAGTTTAAACACGTTTGGTTTTTTTTTTTTTTCCATGCTATAATGAACGTGAGATTATTGGTGATCTGAAAACTACAATAGTTCAAAATTATTTTAAAAAACTTTATATATATATATTTATGTATGTATATATATAAAATATCTAATGATCTGCAATATTTGTAGAACCAGCATCCCTGCCCTGGTCTCTCCCCGAAGCTGAGCTCCAGGAAAGGGGAGGTGCAGGACCTGCCATGGGACTCTTGCGAGTGAGAATCAAACAAAGGTAATTTTTTTTGGTGGTCACTTGTTCTACATAAGCCTTGATTTTGTTTTTGTTTTTTTTCTTCATTTCACTTCTAGTTGAATGCAGAAACCTAACAGGTTTTACATTTACAAACTTTTTTTTTTTTTTGTGGACAAGGAAGGCTTTGACTCTCATTCCTGACAGCGATTTACCTGATACATGGTACTACTTTCATAATGTACGCTTTTCTTTGAGAAAAAAAACATGTAACAAATTGTCTTTACATCTTGGCACCTTGTAAAGTTTTTTTTTTGTTTTTTTATACAAAAAGTTCAATAGTTTGACACTCCCCATTATTAATCACTACTTCACTGATAAACTTTGAAAGTGTGACCCTGGAATTCATCATGCAAAATATTTACTGCAGCAGGAGAAAAACATTTTTTTTTTTAAACGATTTTTTTTTCCTTTCAAATATATGAACTTTGTTTAAGACAGCCAGAAAAGGCAGTGGTAAGATAACAGAAGGGGTGGGAAAGTATCAAAAAAACCAGCTTAAACACAAAAACTGTACAAAAATGCTTCGATCAATGATAACAGGAGAAAAAAAAATCTGTCAACTATGTTACAATTTAAAAGCTGAAAAAAAAAAAGTCAGGGATTTTCTCCCACATGTCAGCAAATGTCATCCAATATTCTTAAAGCAAGGATAACTAAATAAAATACATGTGCAGCGTATTCTGCAATTCCATTACATACAGTAGTTTTTTTTTTCAAAGCTATTTTTTAGTATAGTTAATATAAAGCAGTTGCACAAAAAGCAAAAGGTGTTTTGACAAACAGGTCTGCATTTATTCCTTTTGAGGAATGATATCTAAAAAAAGGACCTTTCCACCTTTTCCTCCCTCCCCACCCTCCCCCCAAAAGACAAAGGCTCACACAGACACAGTGGGATATATATGTACAACATAATAAACCCCTCCCTAAAGAAGCAACTGTATATCCAAAGGGATACAGAATCAGAATTGTAAAAATCATAGTGAAGTTTGCTTGATGTAAAGCCTGAGATTTTCAGTTGGTTCTTCTGCAAGGCTGCAACACCTGCCAGATATGTTAAACTCTAATTTTTTGTTTCTTTTTCTCTTTTTTTAATTTTTTTTATTTTTGCTACAGTCTTTAGACTAAGCATGCAAGACATACAACTAAGTGCAACTGAGTGAAATGTATTTTTTATTTACTCATTCCCTAACAGTTTGGACTGAGGTATGCGTACTAACAGTTTTCTCATGCTGTTATCTTTACTCATGTCTAGCTACACATGCTGAGAATGAACTAATCTACCAGATTTTTATCCCCCTTCTGAATACCGAACTAACCAGCAAACCACTCAGTTTTGAAGCACAGGGCTCAATTCTCATGATCCCTGTCTGGCTACCGCCGGCACGTCACGAAGCTGCCTGGATATAATTTAAACCAAAACTAAAAAAAAAAAAAAAAGAAGAAAAAAAAATTAAAGAAAATGTTTCCAAATGACCACAGACTGCCCTTTTTTTTTTTTCTTTCTTTTTTTTTTCCTTGTCTTTTTGAAACAGAAAGCAGAGTTTTATTAAAGTAACTGCCAATAAAGTTTTTTGTACCAAAGCTTATGAGTGGACAGGAGTGTTATTTCCTTATGAAAAATGCTGACCAAAAACTAAACAAAACTGAGTAGATGTGCCAAGATCAACCAAAATTAAAGCAGACATCCCAGCACAGTCCCGGAACAGAAGTGGCACACAATCTGTAGAACCAAAGACCAAAAAATTTTTTTTCCTTTTTATTCTAGAAATACCATTTTGTCGTCCAGTTAAATTGTGGGAGCTTTTCTGTTCTCTTCTGTGTTTTATTAAACTGTCTCCTTTTTCTGATACTCTAATTTTCCATGAAATAATTGTGTCTTTGCTTTCTTCAGCTCCCTTCTCATAGCTCCCCCAGTAACACTGATTCCTAGTTTTAACCTCAAAAGCTCTCCTCGGTTCCTCTTTACAGACTTTCATTTTGGTCACTGTAAAGAATTGCAAATAAAAAGTAACAACTTTGGTTCAGACATCTACTTGGCCTTCTAAATTTTCTAGAATAAAGGAGCAGTTTCCCTCTCAGGTTAGCAATAGCCCACATCTTGTCATTTCCCTCTAAATTCTTCAACCTCCTTTGATCAACAATAAGAGGATATTTGGCTTCATAAGATAAAGCATATAACAGAGAACATAATTTACCTTTGTGTAATATCTTTGGTAATTTTAGGAAAAAAAAGGTACAAAGAAGAATATAAATTAAGCTCTGAAAGGCTTTTCGAAATAATAAAAAAAAGCTACAGTCCTACATAAATAAATGAGTGACGGAAAAGTGGTTGCAGAATGAAAATGTTTAGGTGTTTGGTGACTGAGGTTTACTGACCTATGGCAACAGATTTTGTATGTCGTGTTTGCTTTGCAGAGCTTTGCCAGTTTTGCCTAACAAGCCCCGGCGCCAATTCTCTCCCATCTCTCCCGACTCCTCCGGCGAGGTTTCCATACTGGCTGGTGTAATATTGCATAACAATCCTAACTGCAGTACTGGATTTGCACAGCTGAAAATTAACACTTTAGCATTAGTGGGGCCCCGTCCTTATTAACTCCTGTAACAAGTTCAATCTGAAATCTAATTTGTATTCAAACAGATTAACGCCACCGAGCAATCCTGAACTGATGTTTAACCGTGAAACATCACCATGTACAGTAACAATTTAATGAAGTCATCTTTCCAACCACTATTTGCAAAGGCAAATGTAAAAAAAACAATAGAAAAAAATAAAGTTGTAATAATAAATGTTTAGGTGCCCATCTCGGTAATCTCAGATATTCCAGAAAGATTTGTTGACCCATTAGAACTCGTGTTAAACAACCGAGAACCTGCCACTGTACTATTCATTCTCTACTAAAAGTGAACTCTGTTGGTGCTGCATATGTTTCTTTGTGCTGTTCAATTTTGTGGCATTTGCTAATATTCACCGTTGCTGCCAAAAAAAAAAAATCAAAAAAATCAAAAACCTAAACAAAACAAGAATATATTAAAAATACTGCTTTGTGGAATGAATCTGTGTTGCTTCCTACAGTGTTTCTATGTTCATCTGTCATTCATTCTCATTCTTGCAGTACTTCATTCCTCTCTCTCCGTTGGACAACCCTTCCACATGTATCGTGCAGCATTTGGGACCTTTTCAAAAAACAACAACAACAAAAAAGGAGACACCGAAATGGAATGTTTTCCATAGCTAAAGAAAACATGGTGGCATCTGAAGGAAATTGGAATGAATGACAGAAAAAACTACAAACAATTCAATGACATTCAGCTTCGTATAATAAAAACACCTATTAACATTCATCACAAAGTACAGAAAACGTTGAAGCCTCTGAGAGGCCCTGGGCCCAGATGAGGCCTGAGGTCAGAACTTAAAATGGTAGAGGAGAAGTGGGGCGGGGGAATGAAAGCAATACATTAAAAAGTTTGGGATAATTTTTTCTTTGAACCCCTCCCCGATATACACGCTCACACACACGCACACATACCCACACACGTGCACACACAGGCCTTCCCCATCCCAAATGGAAGCAAAAAAAAAAAAAAAAAAGAAATAAAAAGAAACCAACCAACGAAACAAAAAAAACCCAAAATGGAGTAAAGGCAGTGATAATCAACATGCAGTACTGTGCAAATATGTTGTCCATTGGAATCCTTAAAATCTGGGCAAAGACTTGATCTGCAGTTCAGGTGTACATGCTCAGTTTGATGTCCTCAAGTGTCCAAAATTGGCAGGACCTGCAGTCCACAGCTGGCTGCTAAATGCAAGTGAATCAGTTTAGCAAATTTACAACACTGATGTTGACTGTAAGAGAGGAAAATCCCAAGTACCAAACAAGTCCATCCAATGCACAGAGTACAAATTCCTTTTTTCAACAAAAAGTAGAAAAATCAAAAATACTCCCAAATGGGATACTTGATGGCACTAAGAGTTAACATATTTCATAGTTGTCAAAGTGGACTGAGAATCCTCCAGACTGTACAATAATGGAGAGATTTCACAGCTAAGTTTGACGTGTTCTTCCAATCTTCATTCTCAGGATAACTATGTCAGACATACTCATTCTATGTCCTCATTTACAGGTTCGTCTTCATAATCTCTGTCGTGATCAAAATCTGGACTGTGGTTGGCTGTTGTCACTAAGGATAGTGGGCCTTCATTTTCATCTGGGTCTAATGGTTCTTCTTTGACATGCACAGGGTGCCTGGGAAAACAAAACAACAGACAATCAGCAAGCTGCTCATTAAAAAAGGGTTTTGACAGTTTGGGTAGTTTGGGGGAAAGGCAAAGGTGGTTTGGGGGGTTCAGACCTGGAGGGCCAGGTCTGAGAGCTCCAGGTCACCAAGGAGAAGAGCCTCAATGTCTGTCCTGGCCAGAAAAGCCAAGCTAAGCACTATCTCCCAGGTAACAATCATGAGAACAAGAGTGAACAGCCTCAAGTTGCCCCACAGGAGGTTTAGGTTGGATATTAGGAAAAATTTCTTCACTGAAAGAGTAACCAAACCCTGGAAGAGGCTGCCCAGGGGAGTGATGCAGTCACTGCACCCAGAAGCCCTCAGAAAACATGTGGATGTGGCACTTAAAACATTTAGTGGTGGGCTTGGCAGTGCTGGGTTAATGTCTGGACTCAATGATCCTAAAGGGCTTTTCCAAGCTTAATGATTCTAAGACTCCACGGAGGCTGCGCCAGGCAGGCAGCACTCAGCCTCTCCGGGAAAACACTCTGGGAGGAGCACCTCGATAGGGCTTCCGTCTTGGGATGGAGAGAAAACGCTCTCAGCTGACACATTAAGTTAATGTGATCTTTGGATAAATAAGTGGAATGTGCATGGGAAGGGGAAGGCAAGGCCTGCCAGGGCCTCGGCGCGGCGCGGGCCGGGCTAATCATCCTCGCTGTGCGCGCAGCGCCTCTCGTTAACATGCAGAACCTGTGAGACAACTCTCCAGAGGACGACCCCAAGTGAGGTTCTATCATTAATCAACTTCAAGCAAACACAGCAAAGAGACACCATGATACATGCTTTAAACTCCAAATTAATGCATATTTTTACAAACTGTCAATAAGGGAAGAAAAGCCCTGCCAGGAAACACAAACAGAGAGGAAAAGGCTCGCTCAACACAACAATATGATAAGAAAGCACAGTCCTAACGAGAATAATAACACTGTCAGCTGTAAACAAGGCAGAACATGATCCCCAGCTCATGGTGGGCACAAGGATGTACTAAAAAGATGAGATCTGCCAAATTTCTCATTACAGCAAAGCACATGAATAACCCGCAGGGGAATGGGGCTTGGTCATTCAAAATGGGTATGATAACAATTGAAAAATGTTGTTCGTAAATCATATTTACAACAAATCCTATACAAATACAAATTACCTTTTTTTTAGCTCTCCTTTTTTTTTTTTTTGTTCAGCAGCTTTTGAAATGTAAAGTAGCCATGTGAGTCAATAGTGTCTTGTTGGTGGGACTTTATAGGAAAGTAGGATTTTATTGACATTACCAAGTATTAATAATGCGACACAGCGATGGAGACCCTGTTTGCTTCCTAAATAATTGATGTTGTAGGCAATCCCTTAAAATAAAGTGTTAATGAGTTCAAGTCCCACTCTGTCTCTCACTGAGTTGATATCCACCTCCAAGACTCATGTTTTTTCTTTCCTCTGTGCAGGCTGATTTAACCCTTTCACATACGCAATATGAACACACAACCTTCACTGAAAAAACTTTCCCTCTGCTTGCACAGCTTTGCTTTAAAATGAATGATTTAAAATAGCTGCATTGTATTTTATGCTTTGTGTGGATAGCAATGACAACACTGTTTGTACTCCACTGCATGGACAGACAGCAAGGATAAATCACTGGGCACGGAACATGTACTCAGCATCCACAGACAGTCCAAAGCCAGCCTCGCCTAGTTCAAGTGAGCCAGTTGTACCCCTGTATCCGGTTTATTTCTTTATTCAGGCTTGAGCCTGGGTAAGTTTAGGAAGCATCCAACTTGCTGACTACAGACAATTCAAATGTGAGCTGCGAATGCCTTTCAAGTCCCTGCTTGTTTCAACTTTTTGAGTTGTAAAGTGCTGGATCAATACTCAAGTATTAACTGCACCTTCCAACTCATCCAAAGGAACACTGGGAGAAGTGATGCAGTATCCATGGACACACACCTTTCCCTTCAAATCCACTAATATGTATCCTATCAACACATCTCTGGGAGCAAAGAGCTTCCTCTGCCTGTCACGTAATTTTTGAAAAAGTTACACACCAAGAGCACAGCTCATGCAGTTTTTAACCTAACTGGTGAAAAAGGAAGGGTAAAGAAAAAACTGGAAGGAGACAATTCAAGGATCAGAGACTAAGAATTGGCAAAAACATGTAAGAAGCTTGAGGTGTCCCTGTGCTACCTGTCCCAGAAGTTCATGGCCTCCGTGAATATTAAACTATGCTGAATACCGCAACTAGAAAAACTTAATATTATGAATAGACTGTGGGGCCCCTCACTTGGGAGAAAACATGAAATGAAAAACAGAAGAAAAATGGGGAAAGAGCAGCTGCACTAAGAGAGCCCAATAAAGCCTGTGCTACTCGGCCTTTATGGCAGTGATCTTTTTTACTGCTGTTTTAATGTCAAAGTCTTGCTTTTTTGCTTTGTGGTGTTGATGCTGCTGCTGCTGGGCTTATTTTTGGGTTTTGTTTTTTTTTTTTTAAGTATTATTTTTGAAAACACAGAAGGGAAATTTTCAAAGGGGGCACGAGAGCACATGTCACGTGCAGCAGAGAGGCCTTGGTGCACGGAGTGGAGTTTCTCCAAAGGCTGCCCAGTGTCCCAATGCATCCCCACCACCTCAGGTGCCAGCAGGTTAGACAGGTGCTCACTGTGCTCAAAACCAGTCTAAGTGCTCTGAAAGCTCATTCAAAGGTCCTCAAACCCTTCCAAAGCAAACTCTGCCCCTCTTCTGGTTTTGTTATGAAACCAGGTGGTTTTAACTGAGGTTCTCTTTGAGGTTTGGTGTGATTCCCAGAGGTCAAAAAACAAAACTTGAGGTGTGAGAAGCAACAGAAGTTATGAAAAGCCCTGCACAACCCTGGGTGAGACAAAGCCAGAGAGGGCCACAAAGCCACAGGGAGCAGAGTCACACAAGCCTCCCCCAGCACCTCACGTGTTGCACAAACATCAGACAGTGAGCTTGGCAAAACCTCCATCCCCTAAATGAGGAGGTTATCTGGGTAACACAACCCCCAGGGAGAGAGCTGCAAGGAAAACAATGCCAAAAAATTCCAACTCTTTGTGTATTCTGTCAGATGTAAGTACAAAATGGCATGCGAGGAGGAAATCTTTCTGAATCTGTGATTTTTCTCCAGCATTTCTGAGCAACTGAAATAAATAAGCTTAAATAATCTTGAAGGCAAAGGGAGACTTTCATATCCTCTCAAGTCTGAATTTCTATTTACCACCTCACCAAATCCTCAAAATTGGGAAGAAAAACTTCCTTTAGAGACTGAAGAATTCAGTCTGCTGAATTACAGAAAAGGTAAATGCTGGGTTAAGCGACAAGAAAAAGAAAGGGGAGGGGGAAAGAAGGCAAAGAAAAGAAAGGGTTTCCCATTTCTGTTTTCACAGCAGCAGAAATTCAGCACATTCCTTTTAAGTAGATGCCTGGGACTCCAGAAGGGGTTAACAATAAATAACCTTGCTGAACACAGATTCCCCTTCTTTTCACATCTGAGTAATTCTTTTGTTTGTCCACTCTGGGAACAGAAGAGTTTTTAATAAAGCTGACTGTTGTTTAAAGCCACTGAGTTCTGGTGGTGCACACAGCATGGAGTAGTTTGCTTTGTGGCTACCTTTGGAGCATATCAGGATGAAAGTGTTATGTCCCCAAGCTGTAATTATGCGACTACTTTCTAGTGTTTCAAAAGGAGGGAGAGAGCAGGGAAAAAACCCACCCTAGCTGTGGTTCAATGTGTCATAAAAAGGAAACGAATGAGCGGTAATAAGACTTCAGCTAGAGTATTAGACTTCTTAGCTGTCATGTTAACAAGGTCCTTTAAACCTTACAATAAAGTTTAAAACTTGATTTCTTCCAATACACTGAAATTGTTTAAAAAATATTTTGCATTATGACAAGGAAATCTGTTCTGAGAAAAAAAAATGAACATGCTGTTAACAAAGCAGGAGCATGGAAAATAAAAAGGTTTCACAGCGTCTGTAAAGTCGCTGTTGACTTATGTTTTTATTTAGTAAACAGGGTAAACCCTGTGACGTGTGAATGGTGCTCTGACTTTAGATCCCTCCAAACTACTTAGAAACACCATTATAATGGGGAAGCTCCGAGGCTGGTATTGGAACATCACCCGGCCACATTTTACTTAAGCAAAAAGAAATGTTCAGCAGAGAACACATATATTATCAATTCTGAGAAAATGAAAACACTCAGGAAACAATCATTTCCATATTACAACAGAAAATTGGATTTTCTGGTGAATAATGAAAATGAGGCATCACTCCCCCCGACCTCCTCTCTCTCCACTATTTGTTCTGTGCCCCTCACCTTGGTATCAATGTGCTAAGAGATGATTATTAAGTGCAACAAAGGCCACAGCTATGCACAGTTCTGGAAGATGTCCTATCCTGTTTCAACTTGGTTATTTTTCCCTCCTCTCAGTCTATTCAAAGACAAGGAAACCTTAGGTGAAATGAGAAGTGCATGAACTGCACTAGCCTTGAACTTGCAAAAAAATAATTACTCGGATTAACACAACATCATAAACGTTCATCCTTGTCTGTTAGGCCAGGAGAAACCCTTGGGAGAAGTCTTGTTTCTTGAGAAAAGTCATGTCCCTCCACTCCTCCTTCACGCCGGCCCTGCGTGGTCACAGGCAGAGGATAACAAATTGTGACTAAAACCGCCTGGAGATGAATCCGTCTGTGAGAGACGGAAAGTGTGTCATGCAACGTTACTTTGGGAGAGATAATTAATACTGCACAAACAATCACTGGAAAAGCTAAACACATTATTTGAATGTTTTGAAGTAAATGGTAAAAGACAATGTTTAAATTAATTATTAATTAAAAATGAATGTTGCCATCTTTAAAGATTTTTTTTTCAAAGCACTTTGTGCACTGATTTAAAACACTGCAATATCAAAGTATCCAGAGCCTCAGATTCCTTCGTGCCCCCTCCCCTCTGACAACACATTATGCAGGTGGGAAACTTTTCTGCCATTAAATGCTAATTAGTTTCACAACTAATTACTACCGTGGTATTAGGTTAATGTTTTTTCTACTTTTTGATTTAGACTTACTTTTATAAATCCCTTATTCAAATTACTTTGAAGTAAAAGACTACAAATTAGTTCTCTTTTTAATGTGTAATGTGAGCCCTGGCAAGCCAGCCAGTAATTTTACAGGCTGTTTTAAGGAGTAGGGGGAAGACAGGCAGCACGGTCACTCACAGGTACCCAACTGCTCCGCCGAGCTTTCGGGAACGACAGGACTTGTAAACTCCGGCTTCCTCACCAGCCGCCAATTACCCGGCGTGTGATGTGAGGGGAGGGGGGAGTTTACAGCTTTGCAAACTCACTCCGTCACCCCATAAATACCGCACACACCCATCGGGGCATCACACCCTTCCTGCCTTACCCTTTCCTGCGCCCGCCCGCTGCCCGGGTGCCGCTCACGTTGAGCGGGGCAGGCGAGCCCCCGTCACTTCGTGCGGTTATAGACGCGCTCATTACACTGCCGTCTGTTGCCATAATGTCCCTATTAATTCTCCTTTTGATATTTTAAGAGCAATCTATAAATCACACAGACCTTCATGTTAATGCTTAGCAAGACCGTTTTGTGTTGAGTGGGGTTTTTCTGACTCGCCAAACAAGCCCATTTCCCAGCTCTGCCCCACGGGCCGTGCTCATCACGCCATCCAAAGGGGAGAGAAATCACAGGTTTTCTCCAAGAAGCACAGCTGCTATGAGGTTTTGGAAGGTTTAAAGAAGAGAACTGCAAACAAGTGAACAATTTTATAAGCCCTGTGTCCTTCTTGGACCGGATTGAGCTGATCAGTTTTATACGGAAACTAGTAAATGGCTCTTTTATGTTCAAACCACCCTACGCAAGTCCCCAGACGGAGGCAGATGTCTGCTCTTGCTGCTCCATCCATGAAGCTCAGCAAGGAGCCAGGAGTCTCTAGAGTCACCCTTGAGCAGATGGTAGGACAAGACCTAGAGCCAGCAGGTGCCTCTGCCGTACTTACATCGCTTGCATAGGGGAACGTCCTGGACTGCTGTCACTCCCGTTACTGTTCGTATGCTCCATTGCACCATTGAGCTCTTCCCTCATCGCGCTGGCTAAATTGCCCAGAGTGGGATTTCCCATGGAAGCAGTAGTGTATAGAGGTATACTGTTCTCAGCCATTGAAGCCTGCCAAGGACACAAACAAATCCATGAAGAGCCATGACTAACGTTTTTATACACTGCACAACACACTCACTCGTTCCAAAACATTCTCCACATTTACAATTTTTGCAATTACAGGTTCTTTTAAATATTGTACTTTCTGATAGGTATTACCCTGGTTCCATCAAGGGAAATTTAACATCATTTAGATCTGGGTTTAAGGATTCATAGCCGTATTGGCTTATAAGAGGATGGAGCCTTCCATTCCCTATTTGGAATTACACACCCTGGAAAAAAGAAAATGTACTTTCCCTATTTTTGCTTCATGAAATTATGTTTGGGGCTTTGGGGTATTTTTTGTGGCTTAGGTTTGGGCTTTGTTTCTAATGAAATGGGGAAAAAAATTGGAACTGGCTCAGCTGATAACTCCTTCCCACTGGAGTGAGCGGGCACCAAGCAAGAGTGTAACATCATGGAGCTTCATTTTCCTTGGGACATGTGTGAGGCTGCCATCAGTGCTAACTGGATCAGAGCTGCACCAATCTACCTGACAGCTGAACCACTCCATGTGGAATTTTTTAAACCTCAGCAACTCAATTCTTACCTTACCTGTTACAGATCTGTTTTATTTTGATTTTTCCCTTTGTTCTAAGGAAACACTGTGCAGCGGCACACTGGAGTTAACTTTCTAAATGGAAATCTTTGTAGGAAGAGAATGAACTGTTAAATATTTTCCTTCTGATTCCCACCGTTCTGCCTGCTAATATTTACTGTGTGTCAGCATTAGCTCATGTTGACAGCACAGTCCCGGCCCGGCGCAGCAGCGGTGGGAACGCAGAAACCCCGAGCCCCCGGAGGAGCCCAGTGTTTGGTGGGGATGGGAGGCACAGCTTTCCAGGGCTGTAGTGCCCAGGGACTGGACGGACATTTAACCATTTCACCCATCCCAGCTGGATCTGGCTGAAATCATCCGTGGCTCTGCGAGCCAAGTCAGTGCCGGGCAGCCACAGACAATGGCTCGGCAGCACTTGACCTGCTCTGGGGAGAGGTCAGCTGGCTGCAGTGGCCAAGCAAAAAAAAGCCATCAGGCTGGGTCTGCATGATGCAAACATGGCCCATGGGAGGGGAATCTATGCGAACACACTCCTCACCAAACACTCCTGCCTGCTCCTAATTCGTGGGACAGAACTCCTTGCTTGTTGCCAGCCAGCAGTTTGACCCAGGCAGGCAGAGCCAGAGAAAGGGTGGGGGGAGATGGGATGGGAAGGGAGGGCAGGACCAGCCCTCACTGCAGCATCTCCAGGAGCACAGCCCCTTTTATTCTTCCTTACACTGACCTCTCCATGTGCAGCCCTATGTGTCACACGTGATTACAAAAGCTATTCTAACGGGGAGGATTATTTTTATCTTCTTGATTCAACAACCGGCAAACTCATTGTGATTAGGGGATGCAAAGAATGGTTCACATTTCCTGCACTTGGCAAAATAATGACTCAAGTTCTTCACCCACAGTGATAACTTGTAATTGCAGTAAAGCAATTCACTGGGGGAGAGGTGGGACACAAGGAGTATCTGCTAGGAAGATATTAATAAGGGAGGGGGTGTTTTGGGAGCCCCTGTTGACCCACTGGCAAAAGACACAACTGGTGAGAGCTGGAGTCCCCATACCTTCCACAGACAGAGGGGGGAGAGAGCTGCTTCTTCTCCCTGGCCATGAGGGAAAACAGATAGAGGAGATGTCAGAAGGGTCTGGGTGAAGGAGAGGGGAGGCTCTGCCACCCCACAGGAAAAGAAAGCACAGCCTGCCATGCCGGCAGCACACAGCCAGCTGTGCAGACCCCCATGGTGCTCACGGGGATGTGCAAGAAGCAGACCTTCCAGAGCCCACAAAAGCTGGGGGGAACACTGCCCACCAATTATTAAGTGAATGTAGGCCTTGGCAGGGAAGGCAGCCTTGTGTCCTAAAGGAATCTGCTGCCCAAGTGAGGTCTGAACTGCCCACATGGCAGTGGCCACCTGCATTAACTGCCCAGATTTTCTACAGCCCCATAGAACCCACTGGAATTTTGCCTCCAAAACCCAATGGCAGGGGAAGAAGTGTGGAACCTGCTGGTGTATTTTCACCCTAAAAGAGGACCTGGCTCAGTGCAATGGTTATTATTCATCCCCATTTATTAGCGGGGTGACAGTGGCAGCAAACCTGGCCCAGACTCCTCTCTCCATCAGCCCAGCTATGGGAGGGCACAAAGACATGGCTCTCTCAGGAAAAGTGGGGAATGGAAACAGTTTGGAGGTTATCACGAAAGACAAGAATGGAGGGAGATGACGACAACGACACGTGTTTCAGAAATAAAACACGAACAGTTCCATATGATAAGCATATTAATTGAAATTAGTCACATAGTTAACAATGTGAAGAAATGTAGGATCATTTCATTTTTGCCTTTCAGCCTCATGAATGTAAAATGTGCTTGTAATCTTAATACTATTCAGGAGACAAAGCAGTCTTTAAAAATCACACTTCACAAGACTCAAGGGAAAATAAGTTACTAATGAACGGTATTTACAGTTGCTTCATTTAAGCATGCTTTCCTGGGCTTTGCAGGAGTTACTGCATAAACTCAAAAAAATCAGAAGAAAGGCAAAACATCATTTTCCTCCTAATAATTTATTTCTTGGTTCTGAAAAGAGAAATCTGCTAAACCTTCCACAAAACACGACTGCCCAAGCAAATACCCATGGCCATCAGTAAACTTCTAGACAAGTGACCCCAAGAACCAACTGGGGTGCAACCATGCATGGTGTTGCCTCCTGGATTAATTCCTAACATGTAAACCAGGTTTGAACCCCCACACAAACACACAGACCCCACTACAAATCAGGGTATGGTAATACATTTGTATTCTTCATTTATACAGAGAACACTGACTTCACCTAGGGTTTTTGAGACTGACTCAGGAATTTATTGAAAGGGGAAAAAGGGCACAGGAAAAAGGGCTGGAGACATGGACATTTTTAGGCTGCAAGTTATTAATTTTGTACCCATACTTTGTGTATTTTTGCATCGTGAAAAAACTGAATTTTTGTCTTACGATTACAGTTAAAACCAATAAAAATGATCTTTTATTTTCTATAGGAATTGCACCGTTTATTTTTTACCAACAATAGGAAGATATGCAAAAATAGCCCTTAAAAGAAAAGAGGGAAAAATGATCTGCTTTCTCTTTAAAGCCATGAACAATAGAAGGTCACGTGCCACAGTATCCTATCATTCAGCACATTAATAGCTGTGCTAGAGTAATTACACTTGTGGTATTTTTGCCTCAAGTGAAATTCTGAAATAAGAGGATGGAAATTATGATACTGCTGATAAATATTAATAAGTGAACTTTTAATTTTTTTGCCACAATATTCAAAATGCTAAGCATCTAGCTAATGCTGAAGCAGCCTGATATGTGTTTGCCTCCAGGGACTATGATGCTTTATGCACTTAAGAAAAAAGTTTAACGGAATTAAAATTTAATATCTAATTAGAGCAAGGCTAATATATTTTGAAATGAGTGGGGAAGACACACGCCTCTGTTGCATATTTGCTACAGTCATTAATCTTACCTGTAAAGCAGCATTGAGAGGTGTGCAGTAGGTGTGGCTGGTCTGTATGTTTTTAATAAGAGAAGGGTTACTGCATAAGAAAAACATAAAAAGGAGAGTTAAATGCAACCAACTTCTGTGCCAGTGTTTCAAGCACGTATTGCTTACTCCCCCACCAGAAAACTAGAGCTGAGACTGGTTTTCCACACGAGTTCTCTTTCGTTTCTCTCCTTTTTTTTTTTTTTTTTTGATTTAAAGAAAATATCTGAGTTTTAAGCTATGGTTATCATATTTGCCTTTACTAAATAAGGAACATCATTATCTCTTGACGTTACCTCACCATGTGTTCTACTACCCTGCGTTAGTGGCACATCTTGGCATCTCTGCTCATTTTAGCTGTGTTCAGGAGAAATTCTCCAATTTTCGTCGTGTCTGGGAGCCCGTTACCATGTGAAGGTCCATCGTGAGGAGGCAATGATCAAAAGCATCACGGGACATTTTAAACTCTGCTTCATCCAAATGACTCTCCAAGTCGCTGGCAGTGGAGTCTCTCCCAGCAGAGGGGAGGGAGTCTCTCCCAGTGGAGGGAGGCACCACGATGAGAGACGATTTATCTGATCCATGTTATTTCCTGCCATGCCAATGGCCACTGTGAGGGCTATCCACACCATTGCCCCAAGCAGTCCATGGGCATTGAGGCTCAAGGGCAGGGAGAAACCACTATGCTGCCCTGAAGGCCATTTTTAGTAAAAAATATTCTGGTGTGCTATTTTGGACTCTTTTTTTTGTCACCTTTACATAAGGGACCAGATTTGAGATAAAGGAATGAGGACTGGATGGCTTCTCTCTTTAGGAGGCATCCCAGTATCACTGGTTCCATCAGGAGATTAAAAAAAAAAAAAAAAAAAAAAAAAAATTAAATAGAAATTAGGCAGTAAAAATGCCCATGCAAAATAACCCCCAAAAATTTTATCACTCACTGGGCATGTTTTTATTTTAATTTTATTCACATGGGAATAAATTATGGTGAGCAGAGTCTTAACTGAGCTCCTTGCACAGGGACCAGCAGTGATCAGTTGTCCAGGAGAGATGGCCTTCGAGTAAAGGTCAAAGAAAATCCCTCTGGGAAGCCCAGAATATTGGTGCATGGTTGTTGTAGGCACACAGTGGCCTGCTGATAATCTTTACAGCTGGTCTCACTGCATTTTCAAGCTCTTTAAAGTGAATTCAGCATTTCTGTCTTCAAAGTACCTTACTTTTTCTGATTAGGAGTTGCAAAACAAAGCATACAATATAAAGCAAAGGAAAATATCAGAATTAAAACTTATCTGAAACCTTTCCTGGCACATATCTGTCTTCCTGACACGTCTACAGCAGTATATCTGTGCTAGCGTGGATAATTATCTTAGTCTACATTGCTCTATAAATAAATGCTTTAACAAACATGTCAGAGTAGAGTTTTTACTACAGGCATTTGGATTATCAGAGTAGGACACACAAAATACACATAACAACCAAAAATTTAGTTTCTTTAGCAGCAAAGGTGATGACACTATTTTGTGAAATGCAAGTCTACATGAGATGGGTAAATCATGCAAAGCAAAGCAACAGCAGAAAAAAAAAATTAAAGCAAGTAAAAGCTCTTACTGTGCAACAAGCTCGCCAAAGTTTTCATCAGGGCAGTATTTTCGAGGACGGCCTCGTTGAATATGACGGCCACGTTTAAACTCTTCATCATCAACAGTCCAAAAGGACCCAAACTCATCCTCTACTCTGATAAAGCACTTATGCAGTGAGAGGTTGGTGCGAATGGCACCCTGGGACAAGAGCAGCAGCAAAGGAGATGAAGTGGAAACAAAGGGACACGGGATCGGGGACAGAACAGACATCAAATACAGGGAAAAGGAAAAAGAAAATAAAATGCAATAAGCATAAGCAAATGGTTTGTGAGGGTTAATATGCATTGCCACCTAAAAGCTACTAGCATGTGATGCAACAAACACCAAGCAAGCAGGGTCAGGGTACTGGTGGGCATACAAACAGTAGTGATGAGATGTTTGTCTTGGTTTCCCTTAACTGAGACAATGCGAAACCACCTGTGGTTGGTCTAACACCAGCTAGCAGCCAAAAGCCTCTACGTTAAACTGTAAGCATGATCCGAGCTAGGCTAAGAAGTTCAAACATGGTGGACATACCCACTGATCTTTTGTGGCCTTCGTTTTTGGAACTCTAGTTCATCCACTGTCCATACTGCCCCTTTAACGTTTTCTACTCGCACAAAACACTTGTGAAGACTAAGATTATGACGCACTGCATTCTGCAGCAAGTATAAAAGAGAAAACATTCAAAAACCTTCCATGAGAAAATGCTCATCATTGTCCAAGAACAGCAGCAGCACAGTCAGCTTGACAGTTCTCATTTTGCAATGTTAAGCCCCTTCCCCTCCCCACACCCGCTCGCTTTCCCCGGCTCTTTACATCTTATTTTGCAAAGACAAAATAAATATGAAAGCTTAAACCCAAGATTAAAAATTCACGTTATTCTTATCAATTATCCCCAGAGTGACTGAGAACAGCCACAATTTTAAGCATGCATTTTGTAGAATACAGCACATTTCATACAGAACACGAGAGGAACATTTCTTAGACTTTTTCAAAACAAATATATATACGCCCTGCAAAGAGAAATTTCTCCCCTCCTGGAAAAGAAAGCAGTTAGAAAGAACAGAAAAGATTTTATGTAAGTACAGTCGACTGGATTTCGCTGTGAGGCACAGGAGCTGGTGTTGCTGTGGTTTCCCACAGCTGGGCTAATGTGATTCAGGTGCTGGCCCTCCCTCCACACCCACAGCACGGGCCGGGGGCTCAGCAGCACCCCACCGGCCGGCCGGCACCAACTCCTGCCTCCACGGCTTGCTCTTATATGGAAGTTGGCTCTTATTTCTGGCAGACTACTGTAGTGACTGATCTGAGCCTCTGCCAAGTGAAAACATGAGGAGGGCTCTCTGAAACAAAGTGATAATATCCCCACAGCTCATCACCCAAAGGGATCCGTGCTCATGGCATCCAGCGCCTGAGTGTCCACCCTGCAGCTCCATGCTGGGAAGGATGAGCATGACCAACCCTTCCAATGTGCTGAGACACAGCGAGACACTCACTAAGGCATGGCAAGCTCTTGGCTTTTCTGTCTCTGCTCCAGGGTGCCGAGAGCCTTGTTACTCCTGAAATGGAGTGCTTTGCTTTGTCCCTGCTTCAGGAGTTTCCTGAGCAAATACCCTTCAACAACAGTTGGACCCAGTGTTCTTAAAGGTTTTTTCCAATCTAAAAGACTCTATGATTCTACATAGCCGTTGTTCATGGAATTCATAGGAATTTGTACATGGAGCTTGTTCCCAGCACCGCTGAAAGGGGCTTGGGAAACAGGAAAAAGAGAAGAAGCCATTTGCTGAAAATCTGCAGGCGAATAAACTCCATCCTCACTGGCACCATTGATTCAGTCAATCTGGTTGACTCGTTAGCAGGCACAATGCCAGCCAAACACATGGCCTGGGTCTAGGCAACCAGGAGACGACAATTTTTTTTTCCTCCCGACATCATCCTCTTGTTTTTTTTTTTTTTATGAATATGGGGTCTGGATGGGGAAAGGGAGCTCTAGCAGTGAATGTCTAAATCACTGTGCAAACAAAGGGTAGCACAGAGCATTTGTCATGTAAATCAGGAGGCGGATGTGTGTATGCTGGGAGGGGAACACAAAGAGTCTTCTGCTCCCCCTCCAACTCCCTGCCATGCCTAGTGCAGTCCCCACACTCCCACCCTGGTAGGAGTGGAAGATCTGGGGCTTGAACTGCTTTTGCTCAGCAGATGCTTGAGTGCAAACACATCTCCTCTGGCTGTAGATGCCTGATTGAGGCACTTCAGCTTTTCCACATCGATCTGCTTCTGAACTGGTGAAACAATAAACCTTCAATATGCTTTTCCTCTCAGCAAGGAAGAAATCTAGCAGAAAGTCAGCCTGTCCATCAGGCCTGCTTCTTTCTGCCCTTATTTTCTCCTTTCTGCTCTTATTTTTTAAAGGGTTTTTTTTTTTTTTCCCTCCCACCTCTTCCAGATTTCAGTACTGTTGACATTTTTGGCAAAATCCCTGATTTTGAGGTGGAGGAAAAACATGTAAACGCCCCACACCTTACGAGCTGAAATCAGCCAGCTCAGCAACTGCTGGTGGGTGCCGCACTAGTGCAACCCGACACAGGGCTGCTGGCCCACATCTGGGTAACTCAGGCAGTTTCCTGTGAAAATGGGAACACTGTCAAGTCTGGAGCAAAATGTAAGAATAATAACGCTATTTCCCCCAGTGAAAGCTGATCTTGTGGTTCATACAGCAGTTGATCAAACGCACACAGCAAAGCCCAGCGAAGGGAGTCCTCAGAGTTTGTAAATAGTCTCTGAAGACAGGGTTGAGCAGGAATATTTGTGTTTTTCTTTAAATTAATTTAATATTGGAGAAACACTTTACAGACTGTTCTTGTTCTCTTGAAGTCCATTTGCAACTGATGTTTAAGGCTGTGGGATGGGGCTCTTGCTGGATATGTTGAGACAGAGAAGTTGAATATTTACAAGACATCCATGAAGTGTTGCTCTAATTTTCTATTTTCCATGTGATCACTTATTTAAAGAACTCATGCCAGAAAAAAATTGTTGTGTTTCCCCTGCCTCTGGATACTTGCTATCTAACAGTTTTATGTGAACAATACCCCAACGTGTCAGAGCCACACCTGCAGCCTGTGCCTCATGGCTGTGACTCTGTGCCAGCAAATTAATCCAAAAAATATAAGCAAACAGACATTGCCTCTGACCTGTCAGAACCAGTTCACAATGCTGCACCAGCAATCAGCTTAACAGAAAAATTAGGAGCTATTATTGTAAGATTATATATTTACCTTGTTAAAAATATTTGTATGCAAGCCACTTCTGCAGAAAAATTACCCTGAACATGCTTGAATGTACTAAATGAAAGGGTTTGTTATTTTAATAACTGCTCAGGCTCTGCCATACTGCATTTTGGGAAAGAGGTTCAGTTTTTAAAGGTCTTTATTCTTGCACTTTTTTGTGTTTTTGAAATAGGGCTCAGGGAAGCTTGTCCACACCAAACCCTGACCCTAAACTTGGGGAACAGTGATCCAAATGCCCCCTAAGCATTAGCTGAAGGTGAGCACAAATCAGCACATATATATTCAAATTATTCTGATTCTGCAATTAGCCCCTTGTGCTTGTTCTGCACCCTGTGGGCTTCCCGTCATGCCAATCCAGAGCTGCATTTTCATCCCTGCTGTTCCTGGGGGCTGGCAGAAATCTGAGCAGTCTCCAGCACAAAAATCTGCACTACTCCAACCAGTTGTCTATTTTGCTGGTGCTGGTGGATATGGGGTTGAAGTTTTTCTTTCCCATCACATGAGGCAGGACCTGGACACCTACAGAAGGTCAAGGTGTCCAAGGAGGGGTCTCCAAACGGCACCTGCCTCCCTGGGACACACAGAGTCCTTTTACAAGCCTGAGAATCTGCACTCAGCCTCTCTGCTGCTCTTCTGTATTTGCACAGGCTCCTGGGACTGGGTTTTTTGGGATGCCAAAAGCTAATTCCCAAAACTAGGCTCACAGGAGATACAGCCAGGACTGCCTGCTGCCTTCTTCCACTCCTCCCTCCACTTCTCTTTGCTGCTAGAACTAAATAGGATTTTTACTTTAGCACCCACACCTGCAGCTGCTGAAAAGCCCTACTGGAAGCACTCCAGCAGCAAAAGACAGGCAGGTCTAAAAGGATCTTAAATCAGGGAAAGTTAATTTCCTTTCTGGATAGTAAGGAAGCTGCAAAGTTGAACACTGCTCATGTTTTCCAACTGCAGGGAAGAATCAAAGCAGCAATCACAGAAAAGTTTTCCTGAACTTAAGACTTCTAGACCAGGGTTGAAAATGTACAAAATTGTGCTGGGGTCTGAATGAAACGAAAACCATGCCACTAAAAACCAAGCTAACTTCCAAGGACCATTTTTAGCTCCATCCGCTAAAGGAATTAATCTTAAATGCAGGCTGGGACAGGAAAAACAGAAAGAGCTGATGGAACAGCATGTATGGGACCTATTCATACTACCTGGTCATTTGAAGTTGTTTGAGAACAAGAGTGGGGTCTGGATAAAGAGAGATTCCAAGCACCAGGGTATAGTTTTTACAGCAACACAACATCCAGTTATTTGAATCATTCATTTGTGATTGCACTGGATTCAGAAATCAGTATGACTATTAAAGTGCTATATTTAAAGTGAAAGAGTGGACCCCCAAAATACAGAATAAAATTAACTCCCCAAACCTCTCATCTAACAGTATGTGTGACAGTTATCAAAGGAAATTAAAGTGCAAAACCCCACGTCTTTTTCTGTTAAAGACATTCCTCATTGAGGAGCCTGCTCCTTGCATATTAAATTCAATAGGCTTCTGCTGTGTGATTAAAAAAAACAGAGAGGAAGTTTATAACAGCTGTTTATGTAGTTAAGAGTCAATCGACTGAGGAAAGAAATCCACTGATCTATAGATCCTAGGGAAAAAAATGGTTGTGATTAAAACCTGAATAGCTAAAAAGACCAATAGTATATCTTCTACTGACACGAGAACTTTACCTCCTTTTTTTTTTTAATTTTCTAATATGTTCCGGCTGAAGAGCCTGAGTTTCCCTGCTCGTAGCAACCACACAGAGGAACTCATGGCATAATCACAGAACATAAAAGCCAATAATGGGGATTCAATTAGTGGTTTTCAAAGGCAGAGGAATTTTTTCTGCCAAATATCAAATTGCTCCTGCAGATAAGGCACCCGGCGCGTGTCACAACTGCCGATCTAAATTTTTCATGTCCCCACAATTGTTGGGACAATTTATGTCATCAGCAAGGTCTGTTCTGTACATGGCAGAGAGCAAAGGCAGGAGGTGGGCTCAGCCTTACCTTCCACGTCGCCGCGTTGCGTCGGAAGTAGGCGAACATTCGCGTGAACCAGTTGTAGATTTCGTTTAGTGTTAGCTGTTTTTCAGGAGATTCCAGGATGGCCTTGTGGAGCAAAGCGATTGCAAGATCAGTTACCAGCACACCAGTACAAAACACGCTCACAGTTTTACTTTGCCAGATACAAAAAAAAAGGGAAGAAAGGAAGAACGAAAAAGAAGAGATTTGGAGCAAGAAATCGAAAGGAGGTTTTTCACAATACGAACTAAGATTAATGGCTGTATTTAACAGTTCAATGGCAAAATTCAAAATGGAATTATCTAATTGTTTTGAGTTTTTATTTCTGTTTCCTTACAGAAATATTAATTTATTAGTCATTCATAAAGCAGAATCAAAGAGAAATGCAAAACATTTCACTAGCTGATTAAAGCTCAGTAATTATTTAGAGCTCAGATTAATTCTAGGGATCAGAGATTACTGTAGCTTGTGATAATTGACTTGCCATCTTTAAACAGGCTCATTTTCACTGTTGTGTGAAATGAATTTCCTAATAATCACATCGTATTGTAATACTTAATCAAAAGCAATTATGTTATATATTGCAGTTCTAAAAACCCTTATAGTAAAGGTTTGAGCATTTGAGCACGCTTACATACCAAAGGTTTGAAAATCTATTTAATCCAGCACATATAGAGAGATATACTTTTTTACATAATCCAGACGCGTGTGTTTGGCTCAGCTTACCTGTCTAATTAAAGATGCATATGTGAATGGTGGTCTAACTTCTGCGTTCTTATAAAATTCTTGGTTCTGGGCAATATCTGCTAAATAAGAGCAGTTGTTCTGTTATCATCGCAGCCCGACGCCGCCAGGCTGCGGGTGAGGGCGGGGGCTGTGCCAGCAGAACCCCGTTACCTGAAGAGATGGGGACGTTGTACTTGTCCGAGTACCGCCTCCGGATGGGTCCGACGTTGTGCATGCTCGTGGTAGTGATGACCGACGGTCCCTGCGTGACGGGAGTGATGGGCGCAGTCGGGGTGGTGGGAGTATGAGGTAAACTCTGCGGAGACGCCTCGGACGCGGTCTTGGACAGCGTGACGCTCGATACCAGATTCAGCTGCGGAGGGAAGGACGAGGGGGTCGTTACAAACAGCATTTCTGGGTGGTTAAGGGCTGCAGGGGAAACCCTCGATACTGGAGCGTCCCTCAGTTATGAGCAGACACTGCAGCTCCAGCACAAAGTGCTGCTGTAACATCTCTGTTAAGAGCCAGCAAAGGGAAAGAAATAATAATTACATATATACATCTCCAAATAGGTTTAGAAAACAGAGCAACATAGCCTGCTGCCTAAAGAACAAATCATGAATTTTTATCTAAATCTTAATAGAAGATCTCGCACAGTACATGATCATTTTAATATTTTACTTCAAGTTTCATTGTTTCACAATCTAAACCCCACACCTCTCTGATTTCCATGCTATCATTATGCATGGCTTCTAATCAGTCTTCCTGGATATTTCATTGAAGGCATCAGGCTTAAAATAAAAGACAAGACTTTCCTAGGGACATGCTAGAGAGAAACACAATCTCTCTCTTCAGCATTTCGGCTTTTCTTTTTTTTTTTTTTTTCCTCTCTGTTCATCCATTTTAAAAGCAAAGCCCAGAGTAGGTTAACACTGGAATAATTTAATTAATCACAGTGCATGAAATACTGTGAGCATTCAGCCCAGCACAAGTGGCACCGCTCTGTTTTTCCTTTCTAGGATGGAAGGCACTGGTGTTACCTGCACGAAGCCTGGCCCCACTGGTGTGGCAGAGTGCCACAGCAGGCTGTAAAACACACCTGCCTCCAGGATTGGGTATCAAACCCAGCTCCAGCCCGACTGTTTTCGACACACAACCTATTTATATAACCAGCATCCACATTCCTCCCCAACCCTTTCTTTCTGCCCTACAATGTCCTTTGAAAGATGACGCCCCATCCCAATAGGTTGCTGCTGCTGAAGTATTTTAAACAAACAATCCAATCCCTCAACTACAACATCACAGAAGACGACCAAGAAAAGGGCTCTTTGACTACTTCCACATTTCCTTCCCTTAGGCGGTTTCACAAATAATATTGGTGAAATCCTGACTCCCCTGAAGTCGGTAGTGAAATTCCTACTGAATTTAACAGGGCCAGAATTTTACAACTTTTGTTCACGATTAAAATTCCTTTTTTGCTAGACATTAAACCTTCTGAGATGAAGGCAAGGCACACGATGCAGTTATGCCCCCAAAATCTCATGTTTATCCATAAGGCACTGTATTAATTTTCCTTGTATGAAAGTAACCAGATAAGAAAACTCCTATTAGCATCCCTCATATGAGTTAATAGCCACAAATAATGTTTCTTTTAAAAAATAATAGGATTTATGCCAAACAAAGGTAGTGGAAAATAAAGAGCTGTAGTATTACAGAGAGGATACCAACACAAAAAGCCCATCGCCTACAGAAAGGGCTCAGCTGAGGGAAGATAAATTGTGATTGCTTGTCCTTCCTGACAGTGAGAAGGAGCTGAGGGAAACCCTAGCCACAAACTCCTGGCACAGCCTGATGCTGCTGCTCCAAGGGAAGAAGGTGGTGAGCAGCAGACCTGCACACCTTTCCCTGCAGGGGCTTACAAATTCCCTTGCCTTCCAGTGGGAAATTTTTAACACTTTGTGGCAAAGCCAGGGAGAGTGAACCCAGAGAGCAATGGTGAAGGTGGTGAAATGCAGGTATTGATCCCCACTCCAACATGAACCACTACCTGCAGTCTGGAGTTTTGAACCCCCCTGGTGCCATGCACTGCCACCATGTGCCACCCAGTCAGCTCGCTGACTGGCCTGATTTAAGGACACTGATTAGGGACATATATATAGTAATGTCTCCCTGTTATCCATCCATCCATCTATTACATATGATAAAAGGACCAGTGATGATAATAATAGTGCAACTGACAGGTCTCACCATGAAATTAAATCTACTGTATTTTATCTCAGTTTCTAAATGGACATTTTAACAGTCCAATAACTGCGAGGAAATCTGCATCAATTTTAAGTGCCCTTCTCAGTGCAGGCTCGGCAGCCGGGCCCTCCTGTTGGAAAGATCACTGCTCCTGCTTCATCATTACGGCTCCCAACTACTCCATTTCAAAAGAGCCCCCTTCCTTTTTCAGCATGTAAAAACTTAACATTTAATCTGTTTCTACTAGGGAAGCTTGAGAAAGGATCCACAAAGGTCAGCATTCTCTGCTTAAAGAATCTGAATCGAGTTAAATTTCTTTAGGCTTTACAGCATAGGTAGCGACGAGGAATAAACACAGAAGAGGATGAGCAAAGGGGGGGGCTTTAACAGGCTTGACAAATGACACTGTGATTCACACCCACTGCTGGGCTGCCACTAATAAGCTACAGAGGAAGCAGCCAATCTCAGCTAATTACCAGATAAAATTGTATTGTAAGGACTCTAATTAGGAGATGCTTATGGAGGTGATCTAATGATTAAACGCTGCATCCAAGTGACCCCACCATCAATGTGCAGTGGTGCAAGATGTCACCGGAATATTTTGTAGAAACAGTAATTTTATTTCAAGGAGGGGAGGCAGTAATATTTGTAATAATGGCTATGAGGTAAACTAATTAAAAGACAGTTCCTAAAGGAAGACTGTGGCTTTGAGCAGCTGTGGCCGTTCCAAAACAAAGTGCCAAATCTCAACAGAGGAGCTGCAGTCAAGTGGAAAATTTCTGCCTGACCTCTGCTCTCGCTATTAATTTGCAGGAAACCTAATGACACATATACATATTCCCACAAAATTGTTCTAATTGCTAATTTGCCAAAGGAGCCCAGTTTCCAAATTAAACATGACTGCAGTCTGTGAGGAAAGAGAGAACAAAAAGCTGGAACGCAGCGAGTCTGCCGTGTTTCACCTCCGACGACCATTTGTGAGCCTGAACCAACAAGTTAATGAAACACGACCTTGTCCATCGCTAGCAAAGTTTTTCCGTTTTCCGTGTTTTATTTGATGACACTCTCCTCTTCCAGCTGGGTTCCCCAAACCCGAGCCAGGGTGAGGGAGGAGAGGGCTGCACTCCCTCCACAGCCTTTCGCTGCCGCTTCCTTTGTTGCGTCGATAGCGCCAAGGCTGAAAAATCGGTTGTGAATTAGAGCAGAATAACAAATTATGAATGGTGTTGGTTTTGTTGCCATCTTGAATTATTAATCTGAATGGTAAACTATTAAATCTTAATATTGGCATCAATTAGAAGCGTGGAAGCGGCTGTGGATGACTGTGCAGGGCAAAGATCAGGGAGGGGACTGGGCTGGGAGGGTTTCTTTTCCTGATGGAAACTCTACATGGTTTCTGCCTGTTTGCATTTGCTATTTAAAAACAAGTTACTATGATTAGAAAAGTTGTTCGCATTGGTATTTTGTACACAGGCTGTTTCCCACATACCGTAATTTTTGGATGAGTATCACTGCTGGCAGAGGGCAGGGAACCCAAGCCACAGAGTGAGCACTTCAACAAGCAAGAACTCTTGCACTGCAGCAATGTGGGCACTCAGAGTTCACCCCTGCACCAAGGAGTTAAAATGTTTTTGTAATATTTGTCCCGGGAATGGGGGGAGGGAGGATTTCCTCCAGCCTTTAAAAAACAATCAAACCCAAAAATAATAATTAAAAAACCCCAAAAAAACCTAACAGAAAACACACCAAATCTCACAACAGTTGTTAAGTCCTAAAATTCTGCAAATTCAATCACTGAACTTTGTTGATTGCTTTGTTCAGTTTTGGTTCTTGAGACTATTTCCACACGCTGTTTTGACTTGGTGATTCATAACTGCCATCGTTTCAGCGCTCAATATCCTTCTTAGGACTTTATTATTAACCTTCCCTTTCAAGAAATAGTCATGTCTCCCTATTAAAGGTGAAAACAAGAGTAATTAGCTTTTTTTCTTTAGATATAAACAAGGCAGAGGTAACCCATCTATCACCCAGTCTAAAAAAACAGATTTCCATTTAGTGGCTCTCCTACTAGGACTAAGTCTGATTTCTTTTTGTGTAAATATTTTACATGACAATAGTGGCTGCACATAAAATAGCACTGAAACTTTTAAAAAGGGGAAAAAAAAGTTTCTAAGGGTCACAGTGAGGCCATACCCAGTGACTCCCCTGGGTGCTGCTGCTCTGGGCCCAGCTGGGGCTGAGGACTTATCTGCATTGAGCTCCTGGGACTGAAATACTTTGGAGAAGAAACTCCTTTTCTTGACATTGAGGGTGAGAGAGAGAAAGTGAATACTGGGCCTAAAACTTTGTTCATTGCTGTGTCTTCCTCTCCCTGTTTCAGCCTGGACACATCAGTGTATTGGATGCAGAGCCTGGCAGGCAGCAATCACTTAGCAGGTGTTGTTATTGGCAGGAATACTAAGGAAACTGAAGCTGAGGAGTGAGACTTAATGAAAACCAGTATATAAAAACAGCTTTTGTTGTGCTTGAGAATCTCTCTTTATTGCTGCATATCGTTATTTTTTCAAACTATAAAGTATGGCTACAGCAGCTAAAATGCTCAGTCATTACCTCAACAGTTAAAAGACTCTTTTTTTTTTAATGCTTTGTTATTACAGTTGCTAAAAACAGTATTTCAAAACAATCATAACTGCTATGGTTATGGTAAAAAAAATACATTAAAGAAGGGATATCTAACAGTGCATCTTATTTAAAGCGCCAGAAGGGCCTTTAAAAGTTTTCTGTCTATTTTTAAAAGATAGTTAAAGCACCCAGTATGAAGAATTACTTGCTGGTTGATGCTTTTTCCTTCTCCTTCCCTTCCTATGAACTTCGACACAAGTTAATCCTCCCAGAAGAAAGCACATTTCCATTTGAACCTTTTATGCTGATGGCTAACACCGATGCAAACAGCATGTCGGGGGGGTACCTTAATAGCAAAACCAGGATGACAGTTCTTGAGAAATCGCTGTTCCGGCTTTTGTGTTGTGGTTTTGTTTTTTTACCTTGAAAAAAAGTTCACCTTACCAAAACACGTCACAGCTTATTCTGTCTCATGGCTTTGTTCTGACTTTACTCAGGCCCCTCAGTCCCACCAAAACAACACGTGTAGCACGGATGGGAACAGCGCTGCCTGCTCCAAGTGCTGAGCTCTGAGATAGCTCCATTTTCTTTTGAACTGTTGCTATTGAGCATTTTCATTACAAAGCTGGGTGTTTTTAAAGGTGAACCTGAGCGCTGCCCCAGTTCCTGGGATGTTCCCCTGCACCACAGACCAGCATGCCCAGCAGCCCCTGGGGAGCAGCACCAGACACAGACAGCACCTCCCTGCCCATGTAGTCTGCCAATGATTTGGGCCACCACCACTATGCCACACAGGAATGTGCTTAAATCTCATCGACTTTAGTAGGACTAGAGAGCTTTACTGAGCAGATTTCTTGGTGGGCTGAAATGTAGGGGCCACTCCACCACTCCTGCCAAGCTCAAAATTACTGCAGAGAGCTAAAGGCACCGAAAGGTGGGGATGGGATGGAAGGACATGGCTAAAACAGACAAGCAACCCTTCCCCAGAGCTGGGTGAGTTTTGAATTGACACACAACCCTCAAGAACTTGGCTGTGATCCAGCTGGTTCAAACTGGTCCAACACCACACACTCAACTACTGTCTGAAGCCCAGAAGGCAAAGATGGCACAAGTGGACAGCGTGGATTACACACAGCACATGCTCATACAGCCTCTTACCTGCTAGTAACAAAACAGCTTAAAACAAGCATTAAAATCCTTTAAGCAGAATAAAAACATTTCCTCAGTCATGAAAAGGCTGTAATTTTAAATCCTAACTCACTGCTATGTTTGGACTTGCAGACGTTTTTTCCTTTAAAATCACTGAAGTACCATAATGTATTAGTTCTAACACACACCTTGCATTAGTTACGTTGGCAGAAAAAAAAATTAATTACTGGATGTAAAGACTACTTTGCAGTGCAATAATGGTCATCAGATCTTTTTACCAAAGTCCTATCCCACTGAGTTGAAAGGATGAGGGTCTAGCAGAGTCTATGCAATGCCTGTGTATTTTTTTCACTAGGAAAGCACAATTTATGCAAAACACTATACTTCTACATTTTATAATTAATTTTCAAATGCTTCACCTATACATATTTTAATAATTTCCGATTTATCAGATGGTATCTATAATAAATTTTTCTATATTTCAATAAATGAAAAGAAGGCAGTTTCAATCCAACAACAGAGTGCCACACAATATAGGCCTGTCAGGCACCAATTTTTACTTCTAACATGTAAGTTAAAGGATAAGGAATTTATAATGCTGCCTGTGAACGAAACCACTTTTCATACACAAATGTGATCTTTTTTTTTCCAAAGGGTAATACAACAGTACATTTACATAAACTAATCCAAACAATCTATGTATTTGACAATGGCAAACCTCACACAGACTGCCTATTGTTGGTTTACATCTTGGAGTTCTTTATGTTGGCTTGTAACACTGCTCTAGCTGTCAAAGGTTTGACTTGGACTCTAAATAAATGGTTATAGAAGTGCTGTGCAGCGATATTGGACTTCTTTGCAAAAGAAAACCTGCTGTGTATGAATTCAAAAGCTATTAATTTTTCAGTCAAAAATATTCATGCCTATTTCTTTTAATAAAGAAACACTGTGCTGAGCAACTGAGAGATAATGTTGACTAGTGGTACAGAATTTTCAATAGAGAAGTTAAAAATAAATTTAGTAGGAGGTCCCCAACAAAGCTATAATTTTCCAGAATGTAAAACATTTTTAATACTAATCAAGACAGCCCTTTTCCCCCTGCGTTCACAGGTTTTTCTCCTCTGCTTTTCCCTGTTTATTAGCTGTTAACACTAATCTTCATGGCGACACTGCCTGGTATCTCCATAGCCTACAAGACCCTCCAGAGCTCCCTGCCCTCGGCGGCCCGGCATCGATCACCAGCAGCCCTGCCAAACACCGCTCGCCTTCTGATGATTTCCTCCCTTCAGTTTGTAATCCTTCCTCCTGAGGGGCACTGCTGTTATGAAAGGCCTCAAGGCAGAGTGCTTTGAGACTCCCAGATTATTCCGCTGTTTTAATTTTTAATCCAGTAAGAGCTATAGAAACCAAACCTCCTCCCCATTCTGTTGGGTCTACACACTTTGCCAACAATGCGCTAAAGCATTTGCATTCGGGCTGGGATGGGTGTGAGGAACTAGAAGAATGCTATTTTTATAGACACTGCCAGTAGCTTCTACTCTAGAGGGCTGGTGTCCACCAGACCAAGCAATTCTAGGCATCTCAACAGCTTAAATGGAAGGGTTTGTACCTACCACTCAACTCTCTCCAAAAAGGCGAGGAAGTTTCCTGTTGACTATGACATCTGCTCCAGGGTTACTGAATAGCCTGCAATTTTCTATCTAGTAGCCTCCCTATGCACTTCTGCAGCCATTTATTTCCAACTACATGGAAACTGAGAAATCCTTTTCTAGTAAAAATGTGTGCGCGAAGTGTTTAATGATTTTATGTTCTCTATCTCTGTAATGTGTTCTGTTTCAGACATTAATTTTGTCTACCAACTGCATCTTGGCAGGCTACCATATTTGCTGGGTTAATAGTCTGACTCCTTTTTATTTCTATCACCATAAATCACACATATATGGGTGTGTGTTTGCTTTATTTATAGAAAAAAAATCAGTCAAAACAGATAAACCAATACTTTGTCATTATGCTGCATCATTGCATATTGATTAAAATTGCTGGTACTAACTATAGATTGTCAACGCTCAATTAATTTTCACACAATGACTCAAAGCAAAATCAAATAAAGCCAGTGTACCTTTAAATCTTACAAATCTTAAAATCAAGAAGCAAAGCACTCTCTTCATTTTGAATAATCATTGGAAGCTCCCAGGAACATTGTCAGCATTAAGAGGCTGATAGAAAACAACAGCTGAAGAAGAGTCATTTCAGCCAGGGAAGGAGATGGCGGGTTTTCCTGGGTTTGAGGGTAACCAGGAGTTTTCCTGGGCAGCAAAGCCATTTGCTTCCCCTACTCCCCCTTCTTCGAAGAACAAGCTAGGGTAGAGGAGGTTCCCCTTCTCAGTTTCAACAGTATAAAACCTGATACCAGGTAACTGTGATTATCATCAGAACGTGCAGTTAAGAGTCACTTCTACAGTAAATGTCTGTCAGACCGGGAGAAAGCAAAATAAATATACTACGTATAATTTAATTACAACTCCTTCCTAACACTTCCTAAGATTTCACCCAAGTCAGGCTGATGCAAAGCGACTTAGATGAGGCCAGAAAAAGGACCAGTGCATCAGCTTTGGAACCAAACTGGACTTTGAAACTCCCTGAAGAGAGGGGGATGACAAAACCAGGCTGCACTTCCCATCTCCTCCCCACACCCGGCTCTGAAATGGGCCAGGCTCCACAGAGTGGGCTCCAGTGGGGAACAGGAAAGAGAGGTTTGTTGTGAGGTTTGGTTTTTGCTTTCAGCACAGTTCAGTACTTACGGGCTGAGGGGTGGCTTTTGGTTCAGTTGACTTCACATGCAGGTGTGTCATCATGGCTTGCAGGCGCTCTTTATCTTTTGCAAGCTGGAAGGGGAGAGGAAAAAAAAAATATCCTCTGTTAGTCGTACAAATAAAACCCAGCCTCTGCTTATTCCTAATTAAACAGCTGGCACCGAGGCATGAGACAGAAGAGTTTTATTGCTGAGTAGTTTGGAAATTGTATATGGGCTATTCGTGAGGTAAAGCGAATGTGTGGTGCTGGGTGTCACCATTTCCCAAAGCAAAATGCATTAGCCCTCGAGTGAGAAGAGCTAGACCTGCTGGCACCAAGAGCTTCACTCCAGCCTTGACAGCTAAAAGACAACAGTGAATCATGTTTATTAACCAGCCCCACTCCAGCTCAGGAGGCTCAGCAGAAGGAAAGCAAGGCAGCGGGTCTAGGATGCGTTTTCCTTCTCTCAGAGCACAGAACAAGAGGCACAGATGGGCTGTGGCTTTACATGAACCACAGGCATTGTGGCACATGCAACGAGCACAGCTGGGGTGGTTAACCACATGAGGCACCTCCACAGGGCTCTGCAGGCAGCCTTGGGTCCACAAGCACCTTGATGTGACTTGAGGAGGTGGCAGAGCCCTCGGTGGGTCACCCTGAGAAGCCAGGCTGGGCACCAGAGCAAGGCCACCCTGAGCACGGGGCAGGACCTGCTGTGGGAGCTGCCAGCATCCCTCGGGCATAAGCCTGAGGGCAGTGGGGTGGGAAAGGCTGAAAGCAGCAGTTATCACCCCAAACCACTCATCTCTGGGCACCCAATGCCACAGGACTCACACTGTCATCCTTTCACTTCAGGCCCAAGAGGTGGGGTGAAGCCCCTGCACTCAATGTCTCTTGCATTTTATGTTTGAGATCTACACAGCTGGACTCTCTGGATCACTGGTATGCATCCATAGCCTGGTCAGCTTCCCAAAGCATTTCAGTGCACTGCACAGACACTAAATTTCATTATTTTTGGAAACAAGGAGTTTTTTTTCAATGTGTGAATGGGACTTTTTTTCCAGCTGCTCTTCAAAAAAAATTACAGTGGAAAGATATTAAGAATACTAATGAAAAAGGGGTGGTGCTAACCTGCATGCCGAACATAAAGGTTGCTGCTTCCAAGAGGACCTGAATCAGGTTCTTACAAATGCCAGTTTTTGCAGAGCTTAGTTTTTGCTTTATTCAAGCCAGATTCCTGGTGCCAAGAGGAGAACTGTGCTCACATTCCAGCAAAACTTAAAACAACCTGCCCACCTTATCACCATCATCTGTTTGTAGCAGTAAAGTGGGGCTAAGTGTATATAAAAGGAGAGTTGATCATAAATCTCCACTCACAACCTTACGGCCAAGGTTGTCCTGCTCTTTGCAAGGCAAGGGGTTTGAGATTGTGCCATGACAGGACAAAACTTGGCACTGAAGTTTCCAAGACAGGAATGAAATAAAGAGAAAAAATGGTGTCACTGCACTTTTCAAATGGCTCCTCTTCTTTTGGTCAAAAACCTCAATGGCAAGAGAGAAAACCTGACACCTATGGCAGATCTCCTGCAATCTCAACCTGATCTGAGCTGGACACTTCACAGGAGAGCTGAGGGCAGCGACAGGCTCTTATCTCAGCGCTGCAGCAGGAACTTCTCCCTCTGAGAGTCCTCTGAGAACCTCTCCAGAGAAAGGAGAGGGCTCACCCTCAGCTGCTGTGCTTCATACAAAACAAATTAAGCCAAGAAATCGCTGTGCTCTCGGCGCAGCTCTGTTGTGCAATCCCTCATTCCTAGCAGTCTCCGGGCACACGGGCTGCTTGGCGGGGTCATCTGTGCATTAAATTTTGGTCTGCAGGCTACTGCAGAAGAACAACATCTCATAGCCAAAATAAATAAAAGGCAGGCACCTGAGAGCTTCCTGCCAGCCCCGGCGCGGCGGCAGGAGGGGATGGCACCCGGGCAGCACAGGGCACACCCTGCCGTGCTTCCTCCAGCCCCCGCGGCGAGGGAGAGGGGAGAGGGGAAAGGGGCACCTCCCTCCCAGCACCAGGGTCCTTGTTTGTAGTGTTTCCACTCATCGTCTCAGCAATGCTTTTAACGCCGAATCTGGTGGATGGAGGTTATTAAAGATCCTCTCGACATTTCAGGCAGACACACGCTAGCATTTTGTCATAGTCTAGGAATTCAAACACTCACCCAGTTAGGCAGGAGTTTAAATTATGAAAAATAGAGGTCTCTCAGTTTCAAAGCACTGAAGAGAAGTAAAAAAATCTGAAGAATTTCTTTAAACTGTTTTTCCCTTAGGTCAGGAAGCAGTAGTGATATAAAACTAGAGTGTCACTTGTAGCCCCTCTGGTCAGTGGGGTCAAACAAAAGAAGCCATGGGGGATTGCTCAGCCACTGACAGAAGCAAATTCTCACTGGTGGCAATAACTGGAGTGTAGATGGCCCAGAAATGGGAATCAATAGTCAACAGGCAGGAAAATGCTCTTGATCTACTGATAATGTTGTTGGGCAAGGACAGTTCTGACATGGAGGTAAGAATCTGCTCTGTACATGGGCCTGAGGAACACAGTCCCATCTGAAGCTTCCTTCTTTCTTCCTATACCCATTTGGAAAGCTCTGCATGGTGAGGGTTTTCAGACAGCCATCCAGGTCTCTGTGATAAGCCTGATTTTGTGAGACTTCCTTCACCGCTGGACGTACAATGTGGGTGCCTAACTATGGTTCCACCAAAAAAACATCCAGAGGAAGGTACAAGTCTTGCAAATGTGGACACCAAGAAACACAACTTGGGCTGGAGAGGTCAAATCCTAAAACTGTACCAGTAGGAAAGGAAGGAGAGGGAAGCACAGAAAGCAGAGGCCAGAAGGGGCTCCAGACAAGGCAGTGACCAAGGAGCAAGAGGAAAGGCATCAGAAACAAAGGTGATAAAGAACTTGTACGGGAGGAAAACCAGACAAAAAAAAATAAAGACAAGAATCAGGAATGGGAAAATGAAAACCCAGTGAGGGCATTCAACAGGAATGGGAGAGCACTTCAGCAGCAGGATTTCGGACAGACCAAGGACAAAGGAGAAGGAAGCTAGTCACAGGCAGTGCAAGAGGCAGCCAAAACACAGCCCTCCCATTCCATGGCTGGTTGGCCTGAGCACTAGAAAGGTTTAGAATCCACTTTTCAAGAGTGTCAATGGATGCTGCAGGAAAACAGACACAAGCAGCATTTTCACTGCACTGAAAATGGCCAGCTGCCTTCGTTTTCTTCCCTTAGGAGACACTTCTCTAGACTCATCACAACCCTGTTGCTATACTGAAATGTCTTCCCACTCAAAGGTAGCAAAATGGATATCCTACTCCTGCTAACAACTAGCTAAGGACAGGGGTATGTTCCTGTGTTTGTGTTTTACTCAGCAGCACAATTGTCACTATTTATAATGGCAAAAAATGATCTTGTCAAGATAGTTTAAATAAAGCAAAATGTGAGATTTCTACCTTGCCTGTGATTTTTGAAGTATGTTTGTGATGGAAATGCTAAGACCAAACTTCAAGATCTCTGCCAAGGGGCATTTGCAATCAATCACAAAACAGATTTGAGCAGTTTCATTCCAAAATTTTGATTAAAAATTACTTTAGAAGATATTACACTTATCTCTAATGCTGATAAAACTATAATGAGTAAAATAACAGCATAATCAACAACAACAAAAGGATAGCATTTGGGTCCATCACACTCAAAACCTGAAGTATATCCCTCAGGTGAAATGAATTTGTTTTGATGAAGCTGTACATACATTGAATGGTGGGGAATGTAGATCTTGCCCTGGTGCTGGACCCTGAAGCTGGTAATTCCCACTGTAAGACAAAGCTGCTCACCAGTGCGGCTGATCAGGGGTAAAGGCTGTGGGTGCCTTTTCTACCTAACTCATAAAACTCAGTCTGCAGAGGGCCTGTCATCACTCTGTTGGTAAGTGCTCCACAGCCTGAGGGTCAGACCTCAGACCTCCTCAGACCACGTCACTGAACACCCCACGGCTGGGCACCACACTCTTGTTTTGTTATGGCTCTGTGCAAAAACAGGCCACAGCCAGGCAAAATAGGGACTGGAGGGCAAATCCTTCTACAGAATTAGGGGCTTTTTTGAACTATCAGAGGACTGACACAGGATGAAAGGAGAGGGAGTAGAGGGAAGTGGCAGGTAAATTTCAGAAGCTGGACCACCCTCCTGCTCCTCCTGCACCTGTCCTTGCTGACCAATGCAGAGATGGCCTCACTCTGTTATCAACACTCCTGCCTAAATTAGGCCTCCAGTTCAACCTACCTACCCTGCTTATATGACTGTTAAATCCAGAACTTTCTGGCCTCACATCACGTGAAATTATGGTCTTGTCTTGTGGACCTTATGCTGCCTTCCCTTGCAATGACTCTGAGCATTGGCAGCACTAAATGGGTGTGAAGCTGTAACTATAACTCATTTACAGCAATTAGTAGAATGCACTGCTGATAAACCTTTCACAAATATTGGCATGGGCTTAGGGAGAGGTGGGAACCAAGTCCCCCAGTCCTGTCCCTGTCCAACACAGGGCATCCTCCTGTAGCTCCATTCCCAGTGACTGTGGGAGAGAAGGATTAATGCTTTTCAAGCTGACTGTGTAACTGAAGAATCTAGATTTACCTTCAGCCTCAATATTACTGCACCCTGGTGAAAGATTATCTCATCTCTCAGTTTACCAGGAAGACTGTAGATTTTTATTTTTCTTTTCCTAATTCCCAAGAAACTTGTTAAAATAACAGACCATTTCTCATAACATTTTCTGCAAGACTCTGATATTTTATGACTGGTAGTTTGATTTTTATAAAACTTGTATTAAAATAGTTTATATTACTTCAGTTAATAGTGAAAGAGTGTCATGACCAGCGTGTTCCTGAAAGTAAAATTTAGGAAATATCTATGAAAGAAAAAGGGTAATTTGTAAGATAAGAAGATAAAAAGCATTTTTTTAAAAATGCTTATCTTGAAAAGTAACAACAAGAAGTTTAAGTGTGGTTTTGCTGATTTTTCTCTCCAACTATTTGAAGCTATAAATGACTTAACTCAGTAAAATTCCAAATGTAATTATCTTCTGTACTTAGCCCAAGGCTTTCCATATATCTCTACCCTGCTGTCTTGCATACAAAATAGGTTTTTCAATAGCTGGTAACTATATAATGTACAACATTGTTTTAATTTCCCCTTCTTTGCTAACCTCTTGCCTACACACAGACACACTGTCACAGCCGCCCAGCCAGAGCAGCAAGGTGCAGGGAAGACAGAAAGGACTCAGAAGCATTTGGAAAGGCAATTACAGAAACAGCTCATACCTTTGAATCACAATCAATATATTACAATTTACCCCCTTTTGGCAGTTTGCAAAAAAAAATTATTTTCTACAAACGGTAAAAAAAGTAATAGTAATAATAATAATAATTAATAATAGTAATAATAATAGAACAACATGGAGAGTATTAGTACATGAAAGACCACCAAACAAGCCAGGTCATGCAGCGTTTGGAAATAAACATCAACCATTTCCCCTGTGTAGCAACAACTCCAAATGAAGGGGACCACATTCCCCTCGCCCCCCT
>NC_082351.1:20149530-20287030 GCF_027477595.1 Haemorhous mexicanus
TACAGCAGACAAAAATCTTCGAACCACAGAAACTTCAAAAATGACAAATAACTCGAATCTCTCCCCCATGCTCAAAAAAAGAAAAAGCCCTAATGATAATTCTCTAAAAAGAGTCGAACCTTTTTATGAGACCTGTTGCCAATATTAGTGCCACCAAATGATCTCATCTTTCATTCTGGCTAAATTCCAACACACAATTTCATTAACCCAGGTACTGCAGGTGATAAAACTCATTTTTCCCTAAAGAGACAGCTAAAAAGTACCAGTTATACATTTATGAAGTACCAGCAATCAAAATTATGGATTTTCTAAAAGGTTTTTAACTACTTTTATTGAAAGGAAAATCGCTGTCTCAGACTTTTGTGACACTATTGCTAATAATAAATTTTACCATTTAGACATCGCAGTAATATGGTAGACAGTGTCAATAAAAGTATGAAACAAAGATGATCCCTGTCTTTTAAGGAATGCTTTCTGATTACACACCGGAAATTATAATGGGAAACATAAACTAAGTGCACCTTTAAGAGAGGAGAAAAGGAGATAATGCAAGGCGATGGACCTTGCTACATATATCCCATCAGCAGAAGTATTTAATATATATATATATATATATATGTGTGTGTGTGTGTGTGTGTGTGTGTGTGTGTGTGTGTGTGTGTAAAGCATGTATGAAAATAAAATAGAAATAAAGTTACAATATTGAAGTAAATGAAAATATTAGAATAAATAATGACCTAATGACAATTGGTAATGACTGTTAGTACATACATGACAAAATACGTAATTAAAATAATAGGAAAAAAACAATTAAAATAATAGAATAAAGAATAAAAAATTAAATAATTTTAAAAAATCAATGAAAAATAATGAAATAGGAATTCAGGGGGTTATTTGGAGCTGGCCGGCTGCTCGCCTGCCCGGGAGGGGCAGGAGCGGGGCCGTGTCGGGGCTGCCGCTGCTCCCGAGGATGCTCCCGGTGCCTCTCCCGCTCCCAGCAGCATTCCCGGGAGCACTAGAGGGCACTGTGGGATTTGGGCCACCCCGGCCTCCGCCGCCGCGGGGGTCCCGAGCCCCCTGCGCTGCCCGGGGGTGGCTCGGGGCTGTGGAAGCAGCGGGAGCCGGCACGGACCGGCCCCGTCCCCGAGCGTGCCGGGCTCGGCACCGGCGGCTGCCGGCGGGCGCGGCCGGGTCTGCCCGCACGGGACGGGGCCGCAATC
This sequence comes from Haemorhous mexicanus, assembly GCF_027477595.1. Lineage (NCBI taxonomy): Eukaryota > Metazoa > Chordata > Aves > Passeriformes > Fringillidae > Haemorhous > Haemorhous mexicanus. The sequence goes on from NC_082351.1 coordinate 20,150,751, forward strand.
CCGCAGCTTCCCCCGCCCCGGGGGGGGTCCCGCCGGCCCTACAGGAACCCGAAACACCCACCCGGAGCCCGGCCTTTCCCTGCCCTCGCTGCCTGTGCGATTAAAAAGTCCGCGCCGTGCGGATGATTTCAGTGCGGAACGCTCTGCCATGCAAAACGAGCGCAATTAATGCCTTTGAAACAATTTATGATTTCCGGCCTACTTCAACATGTATTAGCATATACCTGGTTTCTTTAATATACACTTTGTTTTTCCAAAACCACAAACATAGTTGCTGGAATTTCATGTGGAAGTGCTTAAGGGGTTGAAAGTTAACACCTTTGTGAGCCGAGCAGTCTCACAGTTGCTGCTAAACAAAAGCCTCTTTGTAGAAGCTTTCTCGAAATGTTTTCTTAACATGTTCCAAGTAGTTTTAGGCAGGCAACTAAAGTAAACAAGATGTTACCATGATAAAAACACTTGTGAAAACATTACAGAGTGCACTTAGTAGTTTCTTTCACATAAACTCCCCTTCGTTCCATCAAAGTTAAATGCACATGAAGCAGATTACCAGCATCAGTGCAACACTGGACTGCCACATCCCGCCAAAGGTCTATGTCCTTTCTTTTAAAGAATATATTTGATTTAAAAATGCTACAGCCAGGATTAAGCACGTCTAACCCACAATCAAATTATAGGGGGAAAAAAAAGGGAGGGGGTGAGGAATAATAAAACCCTATTCAGTTTTCTGGATTTTTTGCCCTGGCTACCCTGCTGAATAAACCACCCTCCCTCCAGCCGGGATTTCCTGAACAACTTGCTGTATAAGGGGTATATATTCCTATCTTCCACGGTCTTTAAACACATGCAAATGAAATCAAGGATATAGTCAATTTTGCAGGAAAGTCGCTCTGTGCTACTAATTGCTCCTTTTCCGCCTGTGAGATGGGTCCTGGTTAACAGGCCAGACACGTGTGCACCCTCCAGCCCTCACCTTGCTCCCTGCAGCCTGGCAGAGGCCACGGGGTCACCACCCTGAGACCGGACTTGTTTTTGTTTTTAGGCTCAGGGAGTGTTCTGGAGCATGCAGGGCGCTGCTGTTTCATTAGGCAGAGCAGCAGCCCCTGCTGCTATCAGTTAGCTCTACTGATACCGCATCACATGATAACCAATGGCTGATGGATTCAAAGCAGAAACACAACACAACGACGCTAGAGCTGCAACTTATTTCAAAAAGAAACAGGGAAATAAATGCCTACAATAGCCCGTGTATCTGCTGGTTCTGATAAGCATCCTCCTGTTGGCTGTGAGTGAAAGACAACTAGGATCGTTATTTGTACAGTATTTATCTTTGAAATCAAGGGCCCTGTGGTGTACCTCACCTTGGGAACAAACACTACAGAATGATCACAGAAGAGTGTCAAATCTCTGGTTTTGATTTACCAACAGTTATGATATTTCTTCCTCAGGAGGAAAAGAAATGAACCATGTTTTAGACCTGCGAGTCCTTTTTTCTCCCTTAACTGAAGAATCATTTTATTGGCATACAAGGCCTTCTTTGCACACACAACTTCTCTTTGCATTTTCACAAGGTAAGTGAAATTAAGCAATACTCGATACACAGGCTGTATTTCACTTGGTAAACAAGAGCTTTTCCCTTGAGGGGCCATCAAAAGAGTGTCACAGATTACACAAGTATCAGAAAGAAACTTCAACCATCTACCCGTTATCTTTTCATTGAGTCATGAATTCTGATAAATGGCAATATAATTTTAAGGACAGATGCTTCACAGGAGACATGGAAGGCTACAGTATGAAGCAACGCTCACTTCTTAACAGTGTCAATACACTGCTCAGGGACATCCATTTCTGCATTTGTTCTGGGTTAAATATCACTCTAAACAGTAAGACTTAGGACACTGCAGCATTTGGATGAAAAAATTTAGGTGATAAGTTTAGGAAGCTCACACAAAATGCTTCTGTTGAAAGCTTTCAATGGAGACAAAAGCCAGACTGATAGTGAAAAAACTAGAACTGATGGAGCAGCTTCAAGTCCAACCTGGGCTGGTGCCAGTTTGCAGGCTATTCCCTAACTACTGACTGCTGCACATTATCTCCTCCAAGTGAACTGGTGGACTGGGTCTGTGTACTGAAACACCTCCAAAATACCATATAAAAAACCAGCCCCGCCTCTACCCATGCTTGTGATTAAGAGCTGCGTTTCTATGTTTGGTCACCTCAAAGAGACCACTCAAGATTCCTATGGAATCTTCCTGAAAGCTCTCACATGGAACACAGGACTAGCACAGGAAGCAAAGGTGGCACAATCTGACCATATGTGACCACACACTGTATTCTGCTGTCTAAAGCTAGCACAGCACCTTTCCCTTGCACTTACAGCAGTAATGATGAGAATTGTTTTAAAGGTCTAAATGCTATAGTATGGCATATGAATATGAATGAGCTGGCAAGTATGGCAAGATTAGCATTTATTTCACTTAAGTGAACAACAGGATGAATTACAAGGAATGAGGCCACCCTTCATGGAAATTTATGACTAGCACCTTCTTATTTTGTAATCCTCTTGTAATGAGAACCTTCTCATTACTGTACCATTCCTCACTTGTAACATATGTTTATAGTAGGACCAGCGCCGCTCCTACGAGCTCAGGAGGGTTTTGCCAGTGGAACCACAACTGGTCTATTCTGCTCTGAGAGCAAAGCCCTATCTGTATCATCTAACATCACCCAACAAATATCCTCTGCTTGCTTTTGCCCTTCCCTCCCTCACATAAAAATCCAGGGAACCGACCCAGAAACAGCAGGTACAGCTGAACCTTTTGGGAGCAAGTCTACTTAATCATCCTGAAGAACCTCATGCATTTATGTGGACTAACTTCATGAGATGACTACTCTAAATGGGAAAACAGTTTGTCCCTTGTGCAATTAAATCACAAACACTGCCTGAGTGGCTCGTCTTTAGTGATCTTACAACTGACCAGCCACAGAACTTGAGCAAAGACCAGGGACTAACCTTCAGCAACCTGGATGCACCCACAGCATGTGTGTACCTGGTGTCCTACCCAGACAAAGAACTCTTTTGTGATGGGAAGAGGGGTGAGGTTGATGGTTTAGTTGTGGAGCAGCCATGTGTAAGCTATTAGGGCTCTGAGGTCCTTCCCTGCATCGGGATGCACGCACTACCACACACTAGTCCATAATGCACTGTTTATGCAACGTGTAAAATTGTGTTCTTTGGCAGCAAGGAAAAGGTCTGCAGCAAACTGCAGGGGCCCAATTAATATAATTATAGTTTATTTTTAGTAGTGTAGACTTTGTTCATTAGTTACTTATTTGACATAAATTAAATTTCACGTGATGTTCTGCAATTCTCTGTTCAATTATGGAGTTAATTTAAGACTAGATTTCTAAATTAAAGTGAAATCAAGGTTAAAACAAGGTTTTATTATTTACATGATCGATACTGCAACTTAAAAATTATTTAAATAAAGTAAAAGAAAAAAAAGCTGCGGAACTGCAAATGCTATTTTGCAGCAATACACTGAACGAGACCATAATTTCCCCATGGGGCTAATTTACTATCCCCTGTTAAAACGTTCTTGAGCCTGATCCAAAAGCCACTGAAGTGAAAGGGAGCTCTCTGTTGACTTCAATGGGCTTTGCATCAGGCCCAGGGTGAGTGACAGCACACAAAATTTCAGGGCATGCTTTCTGTACAATGCAAGTGCCAAAAAAACCATCCTTACTTTAGGAAGGACTGGAAGTCTTCACATACTGCTTCACAGCCCGGCCATTTGCATACGCCGTGTCCGTACAGCGGGTGGCTGTGTGAGTGCTCCTCGTGGGATAAACTGGAGGGGAGAAACAGAAGAGACAACAAGCGCTGTAAACTGAAGGTACTGTAACAATTCATCCTCACAAAGACTCTTAAAGAGCAGCAAACACCAGATCCTGAAGCATCCCCAACATCTCACAGTACCCGCCTGACTCTTTGCGCATGGTTTTTCAAAACAGAATTAAATACCATTTGCAGTGTGAAACGTGTCATTCTTACTTAGCTATCCTCCTACATTTCATTCATTAATTAAGAGGTTTGTAAAGAATTTAAATTAACACGGACAGGGGAGAAATCATTTGACAGACCTGCTTAATATCCTGCTTGATATTTTGCTAAAAAATTTATGAACATTGCATATTTACAACTCAACTTCATCGAGAAGTCATCTCCATACAGCAGTGTCCCATTTCACCACAACACAGCTGGACCTGAGGCTTTCCTCATGGCTACAGAAAGGAAAAGTATCAAATTTGCAGCCCTGGCTTTCCCACCATGTTATTTATTTACTGGGTTGGGGTTTTTTCTGGTTGTTTTTTTTCTTCTTCTTACAGGCTGTTTCACTGCACAAATAAGGCCCCCTCACATCCCAAGAAAGATGATTTGAGATGTATTTTCAAATGCAAAATTCACCATAAAGAAGAGGGGGCATGCAATCAAAGGATTCCTCAGCACGAGGGGTTAGTGGGGGCTATTAACCTTGCCTAAGATTGGGCAGGAACGTCACAGAGCCTCCTAACTACTGAACCCGGGGTTAAAGCAAAAAATTCATATGAGCACTAAGGGGTTAATCCTTCAGCGGGATTCCAATCAATACGTAATGATTTGGCTGCACTGATCCAAGTCATGAGATGCTTTGATCCAGGCCATGTGGTGCTCAGGGAAATGTATCTGTTGCACTCACTGATGAACCATATTCTAAAATATCTTCTTTATTTGACTTCTGCATGGAAACTTCCTAAGGAAAGGAATTATTTTTTGCAACAATCTCCATAACCTTAGATGACTTTAAAATCAAAATGTCAAAATAATATGGAAATCTCTATTTTATGCTCACACGTGTATGTATTTTTCATGGCAAATATTTTTGCTACAGTATGTCTGTGCTGTATTATGGACTTCAAACATACACAAAGGATATGAACACATACCAGGATCTAGGTGTGGCTTTTATGACTTATTTCATCCTGGATTACAGGTAACCTTATGGATAAATGCCTACTTTTTGTCATTTTATTTTTACAAACACCTGGAAATGCTGTTTATTCTTCTTCTGTAATATTATCTGTCTGTGCACTCTGACAAAATTGTGTTTCTCTATTATTTCACATGCACTGGGTAGCCAGATCCTTGTAAATACACTCCTGAGATGACATCCCAAACACAAACTAGTTGGAAGAGAAATTCCTGCCCAGATTATGCCACTTTTGACTTTAAGCCCAATGAGAATTTGAAGATTACTGAAGGTGTTTTTAAAAATTATTTTGAAAAAATTATTTTGAAAATAATTATTTTGAGAAAATAATTTTCAAAGTACTGACTAGAAGAGGTATTATGAGTTTTACATGAATCTAATTAATTATTTCATTAACATAATTTTTTTGGCTGTTTACAAATAGTCCTTCAAGTATAAATATATATATGTGCAAGGTAATTTCCTAAAAAAAAAAAAACAAAACAAAAAACCAAAACAGTAGGTAAAGGGCCTTACAAAGGCCTTCTCTATATACAAATACTAGACTGGTTTAACTGAATCAGTCTTTTAAAAAATATTCAAGTGAGGAGAATCTCTGTAAAGTTTTTAAAAGAACTAAGGAACCGATGCATTATTTAAGGAAATTTTAAAAATGCTAAACCACGCATTTCCTCAGCTAAGGAAGAGGCAGAATGGCTGAACAACACCATGCACCCAAGCCAAAGAGGCATATGGTCAAACATCCTCTATATACATCTGAAAATTCAGAAAATAATGGGGTTTATCATCTGTTTCTATACCTGGATACAGCAAAGGGTGAGACAGGAGGCTTTCATGTTAACACTCCATTTAAGTCCATAAAGACTACATATGAGAGTTATGATTTCAGTGTGTTTGGAAGAACAAAAAAAAAAAAAAGGGGCAGTGTATGAATCTGCCCACTGCATGTTACCCACACATTGGGACTTGTGATGGCCAAGTAAGGAGTCAGTCCCCCATGGGTTTTAAGCACTGTAAATCTCATTATAATATCAACAGGAGTCACATGGCTTAAACCCCCAGCAGGGATTTTTAAAGTTTCTCTGTGAGAGCCTAAAGGCCATGGCCAAGTCAACGGAAAGAGCCCTACCGAGATTTGTATTTATTTTTTAAATCCAAGTGCAAATCTCTTTTCTTTCCAGGGAAACTTGCACAAGACCAGACAAACTATGTAGGATGTGACACTCTGGTATTGTATCCAAAGAAAATGATGGAATGACCAAGACTATATCAAGCTCTAAATGATGCTCAGGATGTCAAAGGCTCGTGCTGTCAATAACCATAAAGGCTGGTGCTGACTGTAAATGGGAACTTTAAAGGTCACTTTGCTAACACGATGCCACGCGTAACACGCTTAACACCTACGCAGAGCTTCCACTGCCATTCAACCAAGAAGAGGAACTACTTCAACTTACCAAAAATAAGACATTTCAAAGAGAAAAAAACCCTCAGTCCTGAAAGACAAACACCAGCCCTCTCTGCAGGCACTGTGCCATTCCTAAGGCAGCAACTCCCATCCTGCTCGGGGGGGTTTCAGCAGTGCCTTTTGGTGACCTTTATGTGTCAGTATCAGATTACTGCTATTTTATCCATCCCACTTTTGAAGATATTATAGATTGCCACTTGTTCCCTGATAGAGCCTGAAGAAGCACCTCAAAACAAAACAAACAGCGGGTTTATACAGAGGCGGATGTAACGCACAAAGGATACAGCTAGTGGAAATGAATGGAGAACTCTTTTGAACTGATCTAAGCACTCACTTTGTTTGGGCAAACAGAGGTGGAAAAAGAAGATTTTAATTCTGTACATAAATAAACAGCTTTGTGAGCACGATGCAAACCTATAATCTGAAATTGTTCACAGATATTTTGCCTGCACGCAAGCACAGCTTCTGTAATCTGGATGCATCCTAGGTCTCTCTGCCGGAGACAGACTTTTAGAAGAACTGAGCATTGGCAAGCAGAAGCAAGTTTTAGGTCTGTTTGATTTCTAATGACACATTAGAGTAGGTGTTTGTTTCTGTCACTCTCTCCTTCCCAGGAATGCATATTCATGGTCGGGTACTGGTGGTGCAACACCAGTTAGTGGAAATCATTTTATAACAAGACATAATTTTCAAAGTACTGAAGGAATAAATGACGTAAATTCAAGGCAATGTGGGGTTTCTTTCTCTTTCTAAGGTGCTTGCATAAAAAATAGTTAATACAACAGAATTACATCCAAATAATGCAATAGTGATGCATTATTACATCGAACTACAGCACAGAACACTCTGGCAAGTGAAATGTCTTGTGTAAGTCACTTATTTGTGATATAAAAGAGAATAACAAAATCCATGCACGAGACTGAAAGCTAAGTGTTCACTTATTTTCTGCTGCTTCCAGCTCTGTTTCCAGTACAGAGGGGAAGGGAAACAGGCACTTCCACAGCTTGTCTGGGCTTGCTGGATAGAGGAGAAGAAATTTAACTTCTTCCTTCTTTCCCCTTCATTGCCTCATAATCCCAAGGACCTCCAGAGGATCTGGTAGCAACTTCACCTCCCATTCCTACAGGATGGCTGTCAAAGCTACTACTTGCACAGCCCACTCCTGCCACCACTCACCTTTTGGAATACACCTGCTGTGCTACAGCATCCTAGAAGAGCCACACTCTGGGACACAGCAGCACAGGAGACAGAGACACCAGAGACAGCTAAGTGCTGATGGAGAGTAAAAATTACACCCCAGAGTGAGATGGGAACATGCTGGGTATTGGGGGAAGCAGTGACCAAAACCCTGCCATGAAAGCTCCCCATGTTCTTTAAATGGTTTCATTCAACCCCCACTTATTAACCACTGGGAACTGTGCTTGTACACCCACTGGCTAAGAAGTCATGGGTAGATATAAAATCCAGCTAAGCAGAAGCCTCAGTGTCTGTGCTTCTGCCACACAGTGGACCATATTTTAAATATTCATGATGCTGACATACTTCATAATTCCACTCTCTTTCTTCCACATCTGCTTGGGCCAATGATCTCTGCCAAAACACTGGGGGAAGTCAGTGATGTAGAGAAGCATCCCTGACTTTCTGTTACATTTATGAAGCATCTGCTCACGTTCTAACAGAGCTCAGAACATGCCTGAGCCACCTGCACGCTGAAAAATCAATACCACGTCTCCTGCCTTCCTCCTGCAAGGAGCTGGAGTACAGCACCCTCAGAAAGTGCAGAACTGCCTTTTTAATTTTACTTTATTCCTCAGGGTCATTGGGAAGTGACCTCATCGTTGCCAGCTGCCATGAAATTGATATCTGTGTACAGCCCAGGCAGGAGCATGGGGCTCTGTCTCACACCACATTCCCCCTCTCTCTGATTTAAATGGCACAGCCATTGAGGCAAAATGTCACAATTTTGGTCCTGTACAGGAGAAGGAGACACACAACTGGGAAGCAGCACGGCTCTCCCAGAGTTGTGGCTGCCTGGTGAGCTCTAAAGCTCATCAGAAGGCAACAAAAGGAAAAGGCTGCCGAAAAAGTCACAATTTTCTGAGTCAGAAACACTCACTGTAACTGATTTTAAAATGAAACGGAAGAAGAAATGATTAAATCATTGTACAAACTGTACTCAAGTGCAAGTTCCTGCCTTCATGAGAGAATCAACTGAAGACAGATGCAAAGATGTGTTTTGCAGTGAAGTTCCTTTCACTGGTGAAAATCCCTTCAAATTCTTAGTAAGGTGGTACAGCACCTTTTTCCTCTCTAAACTGTGAATTAAAGAAAACCCCAACCAATAAATAAAACTTCTAGATACTCATGCTCCTGTCCAAGCCTCAGGAATGGCCCAGGAAGCAGATACATGATCTAAACAGGGGGCTGTCTGGGCAGGGTGATGCTTATCACTGGATAAAGCTTAACAGAAGGTCATGGGCATGCAGGAGAGCTGGAATTTGATGTAAGTGGTCAGTGACAGTTCTTTCTACAACTGGCTTGCAGATTTTTGGATGCTTTTTAGAGGAGCACTTCTCCTCTTCCTCACTACTTTAGTCCACGTCCAGACCTAGGACTAGAAGCAGCTCATGTTTTACATCAAGCCCTATTGGAAGTAACAAGAGGTTATATTACATTTTAAATGACTACACCAATTTAAGACAAATCAAGTTAAAACTGCTGCCCACAGGCTGAAATCCTCTCTTCTAGTCAGTGTGCACTAACTTGAGTACTCCTGTAGGGTAAGAAGGAAAACAGCAGTGCTGTTCTAACACAAGGCCACCTCTGCACCCCAAATCACTGCTCCCCATTTATCCCTCTTGTGGAACTATTCCCTAAATCCCCATTCTGCAAGGAGAACACTGCAGAATCTGCAGCAAGACTAAGACAAAATCTGGCTGACATTCCCCTTTCCCTTCTACCCCCACCCTCACTGCAAAGAGCAGAACCAGACTGGATAATTATAAGCATCATCTTCTGGTTTTGATCTATCCACTGATGGTTTGGATTATTAATCAACGTTATGACTCTCCAGCACTCTAACACATCCTCCTTCTAGTGGCAGCCCCTCTTCCAGCCCTGCAGGAAAACTGCCACAGGGCCTGGACAGTCACTGCCCTACATCCCTTCCTTGGAGAAATTAAATGTATTTCTAGAGCATTTAAAAGAAATGCCCATTGCAAAAAATCCATCACTTATCTCCGGTACAAATTCCACTCCTGCATTTGAATTAACGAGTTTCTCTATGATTTAAAACTCTTGATTTTTTATTTCAACCTTGTGCCTAGGTACTGTGGTGAAAAGTACATCAAATATACCCAGACACACACGATTTGAAATGCTGGATTTTAAATTCCAGCACTGCTAACTAATGAGAACAATTTTTTCCTTCTTCTTCTTTGTAGCATCACTTCATGTACTTACATACCATAATCATATCCTCCTAGACCCTCTATTTTTCCAGGGTGTAGATCTTTAATTCCCTCTAATCTGTCTTCATAGCCTATTCCCTCCAACTCCTTTATCATCCTAGCTGCTCTCCTCTATATTTGCTCCAGCTTCCCTTTATCCTTTCTGCAAGAGAGTGGCCAACTGTACATCACACTCAATGTGGTTTAACTGGTTCTGCATAAAGCAGAACAGGAAAAAAAAAAAAAAGGACTCGGATGCAACATGCATGTTTATGCCTCCCATGACTGCATTTACCTTTTTGACTAAGACATGGCACAGAGTGTCCCACCTTAATTTCTCAACCCCGATTATGCCTCAGCCATTTCCCACACAACCGATGCTGAGCAGCTGACGTGTCATGTCAAACTCACAGTTTGGAATTTTGATTTCCTAGCTGGGCTACTTTCTACTTATCCCTGCTAAATCTCATTTTATTCCTCTCTGAACAGTCTCCTAATTTATTCAGATTAAAACGGATTGATTCAGTATCTTAGTTTAATTAGGAAAAAAATGTGATCCAACAACTTTCTTGGGTTTTTTGGGGCTGGGGGGATGTTCTGCAGGTTTTTTTTTTTTCAGTTTTTTTTTTTTTTTTAACACTGACTCTTAGCACAGCAATTCCATCCCTTTAACACACCCAATTCGCATGGCAGAGGGAGGTGGCAATGGCAAAGCTTTGGCCCTAATTCAGCAACCCTTTTAAGAACACACACAAGTATAAAAACACAGGATTAGACCTTGGACTTCACCAAGATGGAGGTGTAAAATTACCAACGAACATACATACTTTGTAAAAAGATCCTGTTTGCCAACCTTATTTTACTGTAATTTATATTCTGTTGTAACATTCGAATTTATAGTAAAAGAAAACACTGAGAAACAAGATCTGTACTTGTTCAACAAAATTCTATTCTGTTTCATTTAGAGTTGAGGCAAGTCTTCCACTCTTATATAAACCGGTGATACGTCAACAAATATGATTAACAGGGATTATTCACGTCAGTATTTTTCACCCCTGTCCCACAGGCACAACAAAACCTGCGCAGAAGGTGACTGTCACATCACATACAGCCTGGCAGCTCGCTGGGGGGGCCTTCGCCCACCCCACACCCCTGCAGCAGCAGCAAAGTGCCCTTGGGGAAATGTTTATAAAAATATAATTAAGATAAATAATGATTCCAAGGGAGAACTACAGCTAGAGCACTGCATTCTCTCTGCCGCATGCTCTCCCCTTGGAAGGATGCTGTTTGAAAAAGCACTAAAATGCAGAGGACACAAGCCTGCTTCCCCAGGGAAGCGTGCTGAATCATACAGGTAGTGTAAATATCATATGCTGCTGCAGGTGCTAGGCGGTCTATTTGTTTGTGTTTACTAACAGGGATAACAAATAGTCCCACTAAAACAGAACAACACTTGGCATTGGACTGATAGGTATCAGAGCAGCCACAAATCACATTCATGCAGCTAGATCTGGGCAACACTAGAGCTTCACCCTGCTTTTTGGGAGGGCCTCTGTGCCATGATTTGCCCCTCTCAGAACACAGAGAAGCTCAGCATCCTGTCTGAGCATCCCACACCCAGGGAAAACCAGGCAACAGCTGGAAAGAAAGCCAGAAAAAGACAAGAAGTACAGAACAGACTTGCATGACATACATGGCCAGCTAACATCGTTTACAGCTTTGCAACTTCTGAGTTAATTCACAGTATAAACAACAAGGAAAATGTTTCTTCCGAGCAAGACTTCCTGTAAACTGTTCATTAGAGCGCGCGGAGCGCAGGGCTGTGCACCTGCTGATTAACCATGCGCTCCAAGAATAAACACAAACCCCAGCCAGCCAGATTGTTCTGGAATTTGCTCTGAGCTGATTTTTCTTCCCCCATGTTATAAATTGGATTCTACAATAAAACAAACAGCAGAACATAGGCTGCCGAGAGTTAAAATCTACTTTTTACACTACATTGACCACAGCACCCACAGGCACAGCTACAATGTCTTTCTATGAATGGGACAGATTGCCATATGGATGCAGACACTGAACAAGCTGTACAACTCCTGGCGACAAGTGCCTAGGGGACTGTCCTATATTAGCACCACCTGTGCTGTGGAAATTGTGCTCTGTGTATGAAATGGTATTTAAGGGCCCATCGCGATGTTATTTTTGAGTATACACAAAAAGGAAAATTACAGTTAAAAAGAATTTGCTGGCTAGCGGATCTGTTGCTCAGTTCCCGAGATCATCTCCCAAAGGAATAGCTCTCCTCTTTATTCATGCAGCCCAAAATGACAAGCTGTAACACATATTAGCAGTTTCCCTGCCTGGGCTTATACCATCCTTTTAATGACAAGAACCTACTTTATAATATACATATGTTTTCCCGATCACACAGAAGACATTACAGGCCTCCTACCTTACCACTACCAGTTATACAGAAAAACACCCCATGGCATTTTACAAATGTTGCTCCAGCAGAAAGCAATGCAATATGAATTTTCCTTTGGCTCCTTCCCCCACCCCTCACTGTGCAGCAGGTAGAGCCACAAATCCCGATTACCAAATTTAAATGTGCATCTCACTACTTCGAAAATACAACCATGTCTGCCTGACAAAAATAGGGCTCCAGATTAGCACAAGATGTTGAGGGAGCAAGGAGAAGGGAAAGGAGGTTTGAGCAGTACCTAGCTGCTCTACAAAAAGAGATTTCCCCCTCTCCAAACTGCAAGAAAAAAAAAGATGCCAAGAAAAAGTAAAGTAAAACAAATTGAATTAAAGAAAAACAGTTGTAAAGTGAACATTACAACCTGGGAAAAATGATGTCATTTTATTGAGAAACTCATTTTTTTTCCATTAAACCACAGTGAAACGGATAAAGTTTATATAGCTTAATGGTGGAGTTTTACTTTAAATGCTGCTCAATATCTTAGCAGTACGATATAACATGATATAACAGCTGTCATACTAACTGCTCCATTTTCATTGAACAGCACAGAAAATAGTCACACAAAAGTCACCTAAGTCCTCTACTTCTACTGCCCTTTCAAGGGTGTTTCTGTTCTCAGATTGTGCTATATATGTTAAAAAAATAACACAGCTCTTTATCAGCTCCCTGCTCAACTCTTCAGGACAATCAGACCTGACCAAATTCTGAGAAAGGACAACTTGCACATAGGAGGAAATAAAAAGAAACAGAAATCCACAGTGCAGTAAACGAAAACCAGGTCCCTTTTTAAGAGTACTACATAAACACCTCTAATAAAAGAAGAGGACAAATTTTCATTGGACTTTAAGTATTTAGACAGGAATGTTTTAGTAAAAGTTTAACTGCAAAGTGCATGCAATTAACAGAAAGCCATCAGCTATTTCTCTGGTATGTAAAAATAGCATTAAGCTGTATTAAATGCACGTGTAAGTATCTCAGTTGCAAGAAAAGGGAGGAGATATGCAAAGCACTCAGATATCAAACAATGATCTGTTGGCCAGATGGAGGAATAAAACAATACATATGCTAAAATTTGGAAGAGTTCTGTTAGGCGTCTGCCAAGGCTCACCCAATCTATTTTAAGTGCTTTTTGATACATTAGCTTAGTGTTTGGAGTTGTACAACTGGTGGTTATTACACAGGACCAGAGAGAAGTGAAACGCTGGCGTGCAGGAGCTCCCTGATGCTGGGGCAGCTTCCCAAGCATCAAACCCAGCACCCTCCTCCAGCCAGGGGCCACATCAAACATTCACAGGCTGGTTAACTTAGCATCTTTCCTCGGGAAAAGCAAGTAAAATAAGCTGCTTTTAGCTCAGTGCAGGAATTCCCTGAGAAGCTGATAAAGGAACTCCTGGGCAGAGTGAGGAGCAAGTGGAATTGTACAACTGATTTAGCACCGTGGCAGACGGTGGGTGCGGGCGACGCACAGGAGGCTCCACACCCGCATCTGAAAAGCACGAACAATAAAAAGTGCCTGATAAGGCTCAAAACTGAACATTAACAGCCCCAGGTCTGAGTCACAGCCGGTGTTTTTTCAAAGCTGATTACAGAAGAGTGACTCAGAGGGAAGCCTTCAGTAACTGGTGGCATTTCTTTGGCAGGGGAGTGAGTGCCAAGGGATCGGACACTAGGACACTTTGGGCTGTACTGCACAGAGTAAATGGAGATGGCCAGGCTGGGGCCCTGCTGTCACAGTGTCACCATCACCAACAGCCCAAGCAGCCCCACAGCCATTCCAGGTGCAATGAGAAGGACAGCAGCCATGTGGAAAGCAGGACTGTTTATCAGATTACGAGCTGGGCCATCCAGGCTCAAGTCTCCCACTCCAGCCTGGCTCCACAGCAAGGATGGAGGCACCTGAGCTGCTGAGACCATGGGTAAGAGCACAAAGATCATTATGGGGTTTGACTACATGGAGCAGCTAAATACCTCTTGGGAGGAAAGGGCCCAGAAACACCTATTTCTTAAGGGAGAATGGATCTGAGGCAACCTAATCCAATGCAGCTCTGCTGATGGTGAAGAATAATGAACTAAAATCAGCTGTAGGGTGCAACTGAGGGGAGCTGACACGGCTGAGCAGATCTGATGCTGGCACCAGTGCAGAATGAATGCCAGGGACTAAGTGGAGAGGCTGGCCAAGAGAGGATGGGGCCCTGGGAGCATATGGACTGCAGGCTGAACTGTTTCATCCCGAGCATTAATAATGGACCCAAGTCTGTAATTCTTAATTGTGCTGAATCCTAATGCCCTCATCTAAGGGCCTTGGGATTTTGATGGAGGATCAGCTGGCATGGAAGATAACAACAGTAAAACATGAAGCATTAGGCCTAAGCAGCAGATCAATGGTCTGCCATGCCATTCCTCACTTCCCTTCAGAGCCTTCTCCAGACCCTGTCCTCCTGCCATGCTGGCAAGAAAAAGCAATTTTAAAATACCCTTGTTTATCCCATCTATTTTTCCTATGAGATGGCTGCTTGCTTATGTGGAAGGACAAGACTCAAGTTTATGTGGAAAGGGTATAAAGGCAATGAGGGGAAGAGATGGGACTGCTGGCAGATGGAGAAAGGTCTCTTGGACACAAAGCCTTTAACTGCAACTCTTCACCTTACTTCTGGTAAACAACAGATGCACTTCATAAATTAACAGGTCTGGACCTTCATTAACTCACTTGTTTATGTACAGCCTGCACTATCCTGGCTCTGATGCAGTCAGTGCACGATGGTACCAAGGGATGGGACCAGCACAAGGTGTTCAACAGCTGCACTGCACCCCCAGACCTCCCAGTTCAAGCCCAAACTGGAGCAATCTCTGCCCACTGCAAAGCACTGATGAATTCTGCACTGTTCTGGTTTCCCAAACCTACCCACGTGGGGAATATTCCCAAGCATGCAGCTTTCAGGATGTCCACTGTTAATCAGGTTCTACAGTTAGTAGCCACTTGAAGTGAACAGGCATCCCCCTGCTTTGTTTTGGTGCTTTTCTTAAGAAAATAATCAAGTTTCTCCCAAGTAAGATGCAGTGGAACAAGATGGAAAGTGGGTACTGTCCCTGACATTTCTAAGCACAGCAGATGTACTTAACTGGCTCCTGTTATTTATTTATTTATTTACTTGTGTAGAGAAAAACTGCTTGTTACTGAAGAAACTCAAATGCTGATAAGATGATGAGAGGTTTGCATGCTGGTTGATGGTCTCACTTTCCCTTATCCTGAATGAATACAAGTATCTATAACTAAATATTTCCCTTAGGGTACTGATGACTGAGGTATGTTTATTGCATTGAGTGAATTTATATATATAATCAGCACAATAAACATTATTAAATTGTCTGAGTAAAATCAAAGCATGAAACACACAGTCAGTGCTGAATTCTAATGATGCTGAATGCCCATGATTGCATGGGGAAAGGATCTTAACAAGCCTTGATTTGAGCTTTGGCATCCGCCTCACAAATCACACGAAATGTTCCCTCTTTAATAGTGCTGAATATTGATAAATGTCTCTGCACGGCACAACAGGGAAGTTGGTCTCTATTGGCAATCTTTACCAAAGTGTGTTTTTTCCTTCTCTACACTCAAGGGTTTACCCTGAATGATTTAATTATAATTTTCCTTGTGTAAGACAAATTAAAGAGGAGAGTAGGAGTGTCATGCCAAAGCAGATTATTTATCTCCTTAACAGATTGCTGTGCACCAAACCCCAGAGCTGCTGCTGCTGCTACTTACAGAAACTGGGCGAAATGTGGGACAAAAGCATAGATGTAATATACATTTAAAGCCCAAATGAATGAAAGCATTAACCCATTATTTATAGCTGGAACTGTTTCATTCCCAGGGAAGCCATACACACAGAGCATGCAGAATCCAAGTGCAGCACCACGGTGTTCCCTGCCCCAGGAGGGAGGGTGCCTCCTGCTCTTGAACCTATTTTTGCTTTTTGGATGTCCCGAGTGACTCTGGCCATCTACCTGCTCTTTGCTTTTTAGTCACAAAGGAGAAATTTTGCTGTCACTGGGCCCCAAGGACAGCAGCCCCAGGGTGGGCAGTGTCACCAGCATCACCAGAGCTGTGTCCCTGCAGCCTGTGCAGAGCCCCAGTCTGGGCTGGCGGCACGGCGACGCGTGGGCACGCCAGGCAGCCAATGACTACTGCTCCTGCTATTTTAAACCCCTTGTTTATAACCAGAATGTGTTTTTACCCAAGATACAGAGCAGATCTGTGCTTGCCTGCTGATTCTAACACAGGTGCCTCCTGTCTCGCAGGTCTGGAGCAGCCTTACAACCTGACCTGTGGGATCAGGAACCCCCTAAACACAGCCTGAACTATCCAAGTGACATGTGCCAGAGATGACAGTGATGATAGTAACTCCCACATAACCAACCTGCCTCCTGCAGCCCACACTCCTTCTCAAAAGCCCAAGAGAAAGGGGTTGAAAACAGCTTTACAGCACACCCTAAAAGTTAATGTTACCTGTATATGATTATTTATGGCTGCTGGGCAGTCGTTATGATGTGGCTGTGCTTAACTTTTAGGACACTTACAGATTTTACTATGTGCTTTTTATTGTTGGTTAAATCTAAATAAATAGCTCTTGCTTGTATCAGATCAGAGCTAACATAAGTTTAGCACAGAAAGTGCAGGAAGGAGGGGAAATCCACAAGTCAAAAACCCTCCCTGGCCAGCCCAGGCTGTGACTTATGTGTTGGGAGGTGCAAGGGCTGATTCCTTCCCTAGTGAGCCCTTCCCACAGCCCCATCTGACCTGAGCCAGGGACTGCCTCCAAAAGTCTCCTTAGATTTGTTGTGGTGAAGCAGATGTGTAAAAGAACATACATGGATTTAACTCTAAGTCCAGCAAACTCATCCTCCCATCAGACCCATGATTTATCTAGTCTTAACTTTTGCAACCAAAAAATTACTAACCTCCTGCTTGTGCCTGTGCTCTCTTTTGCAAGCCCACTAAAATTTCACTTCTGTGAGCTTTCAAACATACATGTGATGGCACAGCACAGCAACTCTTCCCTCTCTGCTCACTCCCCACCCTGAACTCCCTGCCTGTAGATAAATTAAATGAAACCACTGCAAAATATCTCACCAAGAGGAGTTTCTGTGTCACATGAAATCCAGGCAGGCACCACGGTGCCTGATGAGACTGCAACAAAATCCCTGAGTGCATCAGGAGGCATTCTCCTGCCTGTAGTCTCCTGCTTTACTTATGGATAAACATGTAATTCAATCACTGCAGCAAATGGATGGCATAAAGCCTCCATGTACCAAAGAGAGGCAGGACAAAGCAAAGTCTGTAGCCCTCTTATTTGTATTCCTAAATATACTTATTTTGTATTTTGATATTTCAGAGAATTCAACAGATATGCAAGAAAAGTATAAGGCAAGCTTAATAACACAGGTATTGATTCCAGTACTGAGGATTTAGTCTTCTTAACTAAGACAACCTCAAACAATACCATGGCATGTTTATGCCTTCCTAATTAATCTGGAACTTTACTAATAAAAGCATGTGTATCACCTTGTCTGTAGAACCCAACTGCCTCCAGGCCACAATTACAGGACTCAGACACATGGATATCCAGGTCTGCTCAATACTAAACGCAGAGTAAATTCTTACTTCAGAACAGATTCCTGTATTTCCACTGCATTTCAAACTGAACTGAATCTGTTTCCTGGTTTATGCCATTAGCACGCAGCACATGCCTCCCTTCAGTGAAAGAGGATCCATCTTGCTACATGGGATTTTACTTTATATACTTGGTAAGAAAAACATAGATTAAAAATTTATTGGAAAGCCATAAACCCATCTTGTTCAGTTCTACATGCAGCAAAAAGGGAATTAATTGTTTAATAAACATCAAATCTTTTTTAGTATCCCATGTAAGTCTTCATGAAAACCACGTCCTTGGCACTTACATGCATTATAAACATATTCACTGATGTTCCCACACACGTCCTTGCAATGGGTATATAAAGGATGCCTTACACACACAGCTCTTCTTCCAACAGTGGGTGTGCTCTCCTTTAAAATCTTTCTATTCCCAGCAGCACTATTTTCTTAATATCAGAGAGATACAAGAGGTATTTATATAGCTTCCCTATCAATCTACTTTCAGACCACCAGAAATACAAACTCTATGGCTTAAAAATTCCATTATCCTCTTTCTAATGAATGAAAGGAGGATGGAAAGACAAAGCCATCAGTTTCCATAAAATCCAGCTTTCACTAGTGTCTGCTGTTACATTTCTAGATGGGCAAAGGGACTCTCCTGAATGCAAAGGAGCACTGCCCTCCCCACTGCGCCCACTCCTCGAGACCCTTCCTCCTCCTCCTCCTCCTCCTCCTCCAGCAGTGACGCCGAGGCTGCAGCCGGCGCTGGCACCCACGGCCCCGGCGCCTGGGCCTGTCTATCTCCCCAGAAGCAAAAGTTACGTTGTTAGACACGCCTCAGTGAAATCTGGGGGTGTAAAGAAACAAACCTGCAATAAAGCATCCTCTGGAATAAAGCAGAGCCCGCGCCGAGAAGCACGTCAACAGACAACCCCTGATTTAAGCCATTTCTCTTAACAATGCAAGCCGAGCAAGTATAAATTAACTCACACTTTTAAAAGCCAAACAACACCAGTTAGCTAATTTTATCAGCGGTTTAAAAAAAAGAAAAAAAGCCACTTTGTTTTAGAGAAACCTGGTGAACTCAAGCCTACCGTGTCTTGTGAAAGCAGAGAAAACAGAGTACAAAAAGGCAAATATGTTAGATGAGATAGGGCACCGGAATTTGGTAGAAAAATGGGGACTGTACTGACCAACACATATTCTTGCTCCCTCCAGCCTGTAAACCCAAAGCACAACAAGACTACCACCACCTGTGATGCAAAACTCAAAAAAACCCCCAGCTTCTTCACACTTCCCAATACGCTTATCCAATGCACTTCTAATTAGCTAATTGTGCCCACATTGATCCAATTAACAAGCCATAAAGATCTGAACAAAAGGAGCATATTCTGCCCAGTGGAGACTCTATTCAACCACGCCAACACCAGACAGAGCGAGATGTGGAGGACAAAACTGAGGCCAAGGCGCTTGGCCACCGCTCCCGAGCGTTTCGCCATCGCTCCGGGACGCTGCTCCCAGATGCTCAGGGTGGAAAACCTGCAGGCACCTACCTCTCCCGTTTAGGAGTGTGGACTGATAGCTGTCCATTAGTTGAGGCGTGTGGGTTGATGATTAAGGAGGTCTTGGAGGGCGCGGAGGAGGAGACGCAGGTGGTGGACAGGTCCAGGCTGCTGTGGTTGTTGCTGGCTGCCTCCTCCGCTGTGTGCGAGCCTGTCACTTCCTTCCAGAGCTGCTGCAGCTCTGTTGGAATCATGCCTGAAACAAACAAATTGGATAATTAAATCAATTAACAGCTAATTCGGCCGTCTTCAAACAGTAATTAAATCAAAGAGTCAGTAAACAAAGCCTAGTGTTAGTTTTGCCTCTGTGTGTTTTTGCGCATGTATTTTTTTTTTTTTTAATAACTAAATGCTAATACTGCACTGCACGACTCTGCTACGCTCTGGTGTGACACCTGCAATACTCATGGAATGCAAAATCCAGGCTGTGGGGCAGAGGGATCCACACAACACCACACCGATAGCAAACACCATGTTAAATATTGTAATTTTTTGTAATTTTTAGACCAAAGGCCCATTTTCAGAGTCCCTGTTTGGGCAAAAATCACCCCCACAGCAAAGCTGACAGTAAAGGTAGCCACTGGCTACTCTATGTTCAGTTACAAAATTCAATTCCTTTATTTTTCCACAATTTCTTTTGCCTTTTTTTTTTTTTTTTTTGGAAAGTGACTACTTTCAAACCTGTTATTAAAAACAAGGAAGGTCTTAGGAAAAAAAATACTCAGCTTTATTATTATGACAACATGAACCACAACATGACTAATTTTGTGCTTAAGTTTTAAATGATGACAAATAGCTTTGTTATTAAATACAGTTTTTATTAATCACTTTTAGACGTAAATTATGAATTCATATTGTCTTCCTGAAATGCTTTTCAAATTTTAACAGTCAAATTGATTATACTATGATTATTTCATTAACACACCTATCTTTCTCATTAATTTTGGTTTCTCGAACTGCTCACTTAATTGATGGATGTGTCTACCGAAAAACTGTATAACTTTCTATACAAGTAACACTATTATTACTGTCATTTCTTAGATCGATGCTAATGAGCCATTCAAAAGTAAAATGAAAACAGAAAATAAGCTTCAAAAAAAATAATAATAAAAAACTCTATTTTTTTAAATGTCCCCAAGTGGACACCAGGGTTAGGGAGACAACATTCAGTAACTAATGCAAGTGAAAACTGCAAACTCCAATGGGCCAAATGGAAGGTGAACCATGTGCTCACGCTGAGATCATGCTTTTGGATAAAGCTGATGTTTGTGACATGATACAACAAGTCAAGTTTCTCTCACTGCAGACTATTTCAGTGCTCTTTCAGAGAAGGCCATGGGAAAAAATTAGCAGTAGAGACACGTCACTCAAATATTCAGGGAAAAAAAATAATAATAATAAGCCAGTGTCTGTGTGTTTTTAAAGAGGTTTCTCATCAGTGTGCTTCCAGCTCATCGTTTGGGTGACTGTTCATTGTTTCACCATGCTGTAGCTCTGGAGCTATCCTAAGGAAACCTGCCATTTTCTGAGTGTACAGCAGCTGCTCTCAGAGGCATGTACTTCACCCAACCTAAGGTATTGAAATAAAAAAAAAAAAATAAGGCAGTATGCATTATATTCATTTGAAACACATAATAAAAAATGCCAAGGTCTAAATTTAATTTATTTTTGTCATTTAGAATACAATGGATAGATAATCATCTCAACGTGATCAGCCAAACATCTTTACTTTGCTAAACTGTTAAAGATTTTAATTATGCTAGCTTTGGAGAGCACTGGTCTAATGAGGCGATAGACTCCAGAGAATCTAAGTGGTTAAGAACTGTGAAATGAGTCTGATAGGATTTTTTTATATTCACCGTGGATCGTTTGCATATCAAAGAGGAGTAAATTATTGCACGACAGACCAATAACCTTCCCCGCCTTTCCCAGAGTAGCATTAACAAAAACAGTTGGTCTCCGGTAACGGTTCGCCACAAAAAAATGCTGAAATCCTTAAGTATCTGCAATTAATATATATTAGGGAAGAGGCTTCAATTTATACATTAAGTGATCAGATATTCTTAGGACACATCCGTTTCTCTAAAGCCACGTCATTTTCCTTTCATCAGCCCCAAATGCCAATTATATTTTGATGGATTTTGTCCCAAATGAGCATTTAGTTATTAGACATATTCAATTATTACTTGTCCCCTGGAATTAAACCTCAGAGCAAATTAAACAAAGAAAAAGGTCAGTACACAAGCCCGTGTCCTGTTTTGCTGTGTGGGGGCTATTATTTTCAAACACCTTGCAAAGTGACAGTGTGGGATGTATTTTTAGCTAACACGCTTGACAGGACTGTCTGCGCACTAACAATTACCTGTGAGCAGGGCTGACCCTTACACACTGTTTACTCAGTTGAAACAATAGTGAATAGACTTGTCTGTTGATGATAACATATTGATATGAGAACATATGAGCCGACACCTATTTTTATTTTCCAGAATAAGCAAAAAGGGAGAAAATAACTGGCGTTTTTTCACTTTTTTTTTTTTTTTAATTATCTGGATTTCTGTAGGTTTTTAATTAAACACAAGCTAGCATCCACTCTCCTCTCCCTGTTCTCCACTTTTCTCCACTTCTGGATCTACCAAAGCTTTCTCCCAATGAAAAGCCTGAAAATGTTACAGCCACTAAAACAGACACACACATGATATTTATGCCTCTAAAAGTGAAAGTGTTTCATCTAACTTCCCATCCAAGTGTAACTCTCATTAGTACTAATAACAACTATACCACAGATGGAAGGAAAAATAAAATATACCCAGTTGTGTGGGGGAAAATGCTGGAGGTAGTAAGGATTTTAGGCTGGGTGACATTAATTTAAAGAGCTAACTGTGATGTCATACATGTCTGCATGCAATCCCTTGCCAAAAATTGATTACATCGCCTGATTAATAAAATAAAATTAAAAATAGCCTCTCTTCTCCTGCCCTAAATTTAGTTCCTTTAGAATAATTCTGGAGAGAATTCCTGACTAGCCTGTCAAACTGGGAAGCTGAAAGGTATGCTCATCATTCATCCAGTGAAATGGTTAAATAAAATAATAGAACAAATGGCAAAATCAAGTAAAATAGATCCACGACCACTCGCAATAAATTATGCAATTTACCATTTAACAGTCTCATTTTAGCAGTGAGAGCTAAATTTCAAGTCAGATTCCCAGAACTGCACTGCAATTACCCGGGATCCCTGTAACTTCCTACGGACCAGGAATGGGATTCAGACCTGGAACTGCCAAATCTATAGGAGCAATCAGGCACCTGGATGTCTCAGTCCTATTATTTTCAATCACTGGTGATCTGAAGTGTGATTTGCAGTTTCATTTAGAAGATACTGAAAATCTCACTCTCGCAGCTCAGAACACTGCTGAAATGGGGTTTATTTTAAAACTGCTGCTATGTACAGATGTAAAATCTAGATTATAGAAGTGTCTAAATACTAAGCAGAAAAGATTACACAAATATAACATTAAAGGATGTGCTATTTTATTTAAGACAATAGGGGAGCACTAAAAACTAAAATGAAACTAAAATACAGATTTAAACAATCTATTAGTTCTGAAAACATAACGAAAATGTCACTTATGAAGCAGCATTCTCTCCTTGGAAACATTTATTACTATTACAGATACTTAAGAATAAAAGCAAAATGTTTTTAACTGAATTCACAGCTACATTTACGAGAGGGATTATTTTATTTTTTCTATGCACACATTTACAGTATTTGTCTCAGTCTTGCAAACTGTTCTGGAAACAAAAGGGCATGAGAGATGTAATTTTTTTTTTAAATAAGAAGTGTCCATTACCAATTACTTTAAACTATAGCCCTGGCTCTTCATTGCATTTTTCAGGACAACTAGTCCTCTTGATTATGAAAGAAAATGTAGGCACAGGTTTAAAAAATGTATGTTGTGAGGACAGTTGACAGATTACTGCTCACGGAACTCAATTTCCCAACCCCAGGTATCACCGGCTCAAAGACAAACAGAGTTGCTCAACCTCTTTGTGTCCTTGTACCTCCATACCCAGGTGACCATGTTCAAGCAAGCAGAAAGTTGATTTAAACCTCATAATGACATCAGTTTTAAGCCATCGTCTCTGTGATAAAAAGGAATAAAATATCGTGCTGGATTGCAACCTGCCTCGAGTCTCAAGTCCCTCTTTCTTGCTGGCTCCTGCCACCCCCAACGCTCGCAGCTCATTTCCCTGCCAGAACCAGCCCTCTGTGCTTATGTTTGTGTCGTCTCTGGCGTGCAAGTCAGCACCCCTCAGGCTTTAAATACGCTCCTGGGTGAGGACTAATAGTTACACTTCCCTGCTAACCATATCAATCAATGCCACGACGGCTGAATTACCTACTGGTGTCTCCGATGTGTTACCGCACAGATTACACTTCATGCATCACCACATTCATTTCTTTCACATTACACATGAGCGTGTCTTGTCACTGCCCAATTGCCCTCCTTTGGACAGCTTAACTGATGGACTATACAATGAACCTTACTGAGCCAACTTAATGGTATAGGAGCTGTGGGAAAAATTAGCAAGGTTGAAGCTTGAGTCCGGTGGGTGTGTGGGAACAGCCCGGGATGCTTCCAACAATAAATCTGAGGCGTAATTAATGCACGTTACAACATCTTGCAAGCATAAATGGCATTTCATCTACGTGCCCTTTTTTCCTGGACTCATTTCACACCTTCTCCCCATCACTCTGCATCGATGGTGACTGACCAGGTACTGCCCCAAGCCTGATTCTGCAGCTCCCAGCTGGGCACCACCTTCCCATGGATCAGCCTCCAACTCCTGCACAGTGCTGCTTTACAGCAGGCATCCAGTTTTGGGACGCTGGGAAGTTGAACTGAGACCTGGGGAGTCAGGGGTCAGGCCCCCAAAAGCTCAGCTTCCCAACAGAGGAGTTAAGGGCTTAAATACCTTCCTGGGTCTGGTAAAAATAAGCCTAAATAAAGCATGTCAGCCACACAGCAAAGCAGACTCCACTCCCCAGTTTGGCCTCTGTTTATCCATATAAGTTAATATTCACCAGCCACCTCACTCTCCTTTTTCACAGCTATGTACACAGAAAAAAAAGGAGGGTGAAGAACAGAAGCAATTTCGTCTCTTCCCCTCCATTTAAGTGAACAGAGTTGAATGTAAATTCATTGCATGATTTAGAAACTAAGAACAACCCTAAGGCTGCTTTCAAGATCCCAAATCATTCAAGCTGGGCTGACTCAAGCCATAAAGGTGAATGTTCAAATTTATTATGGGGCAAGGGAAGGAGAAGGCAGGATTATTCAGAAATACCAGCATCACGGTTGATGCCATGGCATGCCTGAGCCATGCCAACTCCAAAGAGTCTGGTCTAACCACAGCAGCCAGAGCTCAGGCAAGTCTGTTGAACTGTCCCACGGCTTACAGACAAACCCAGTTTAAAAAGTAAAATAATTAATTTAAGCCAAAAAAGAAAAAGAGAGAATAAAAACCCTAGGTTATAATCACTGTCAAAAGTATTGTGGATTTAAGTAGTGCTTTCAGTGTATCAATGTCTTAAAAAAATAAAATAAATTGGGATTTCAGCAAAGCAGTAACTTCTTGCAGAGTGCAGGACTGAATAAAGACGTAGGAGGATCTAATTGTCAATAACACCATTAGAATTAAATGGAGTTAATCCCAATTTGCCTCAGTGTGGAGGAAGGAACAGAAGCACCGAGGCAGTGACACAAAGGCTGGGGAGAGCAGCCCTGTCGCCTCTCCCTGGCAGCCAGAGTCAAAGGCACTCAGAGCTCCCCAGCCTGTGGGTCAGAGCTGCTCTGTGCCAGCTCATGGCTAGGCTGGGACCAGGAAGGCCCAATCAACACATCTGGGAAAGGAAAAGCTGCTCTCACACACCCTTAGCCATGAAGCCAGCACCAGGAATCAATAAAGACTAT
Organism: Haemorhous mexicanus; assembly: GCF_027477595.1. Lineage (NCBI taxonomy): Eukaryota > Metazoa > Chordata > Aves > Passeriformes > Fringillidae > Haemorhous > Haemorhous mexicanus. The sequence continues at coordinate 20,176,366 of NC_082351.1, forward strand.
AAAGACTCCTCCTGTGAAGGATTCTGAGCCCAGATGAGCACGACCAGAAGCGCTGAGTCTGCCAGGCCAGCTACAGCTGTGCAAACTGCACATGAACTCCAAGCCCTCTGCACCCTGCCAGCCAGAGCAGCCCAGGATTGCAGCACCGCCCTTCTCAAAAAATACCTTCACAATGCCCACCCTGCCCGGCGGAATCTTTCTGTGCTTATTTTATGAGCCTGTGAGCTCTTTCTCTCCCTCCCCCCACGTGACAATTCTGTGTGAGCGTGCACCCTTGCCCTGGCTCTGCCACCCAAACCTCTCACCTACCTTGTGCAAGGGGTTGCAGAGGCAGAGTCGGCTGCCCGGGCTGGATCGTCAGCAGCCCCTGACGCTGCAGAGACAGGAGGTGCTGCTGCTGCAACTGCTGCATCTGTAAGAGCTGCTGCTGAAAGGCCAACTGCTGCGTGGCCACTTGCTGCTGCTGGGGCTGGAAAAAACAACAACAAAAAAATTAAAATGCACACTTGTTAATACAAGAGCAAAGCAGAGGATTCGCAGGACTCCTTGTCTCAACTCGCTTCAATTTCTGATGGCAGTCACTCGGCATCAAGGCCAAGCCAGCGAGCCCACCACCCCTGGCAAGGACCCCAAGGTATGGTTAGATGCTGGAGCTAACATAGGGCTGCAGATTCCCATCTTCAGTGGTTAACTTTCACCCAGCCTAAATCTCTTCTGCCATCCCAACTACAAATGTGTACAGCATTTCTTGATCCATGTGTTCTTGTTTTACCCCAGACATGGCTGTGTTCTAGTGGTGGGTAAAGCAAATGCTGATGAAAATCCTGGGTAATTCTTTGAGGCAAAGAACATGAGAATCACACCCCATGATCACATCACACTTAGATGTAACAAGAAACCCTGCACTGTGCTCTGTTTGCTCATTCAAGGGCTGTCTCAACTATTAAGGCAATTCGACTGGCTTAATTTATGGTATTTTATACTCACTCTCTTCTTCATCCATCAAGCCTCACAATACTTTCTGTTACACTGGAATTATTCTGTGCTGTATTTAAGGCTGCTACTTCTGCACTTTGAAATTTTTAATTATTCTCACTAGAAAGAAGATGGAGTTGCTTTACTCCACAGGGATGTGAACCTTGAACCTTCGAGGTGTAAAAGAACATGTTGCTTTTCTCACTACTGTACCCAGAGAAGCTTTTAACTACTCTGTTTATCACTTCTGACATAAATAAATGAGAAAAAATCAGACCTTTGAAGAAGAAAAACTTCATCTAATATTGTTAATTAGCCATGACAAACGATGAAATAACATTGTAAATCTTTCATAGAAACAGCCACTAGATTTTAATTACACACATTCATAATTTAGCAAACAACATCTTACTTGAATGTGAGTGTTTAATATGTACAGTACTCGAGGCTTCAGAGTCCTTAATTTTGTTCAGTTAAGGAAGCCTCTAGGTTTTGCTTCCATGCTCATCTCGTATTTTATTTGCTTTGTTCTTTAAAATCCATGAAAGGCTTTGCATTTTGATAAATATCTTTTTATTTATTGTACAATGACAGGAGGAAAACTTTTGTTGTGTAAAACATCAATACATCATGCCAGTGTTTAGCAGTTCCTTGTGCTAGCCAAAAAAAATTAATGTAGATTTCCTTAGTAATTATCTGAGTGATAGAAAGATAATACAGTGCAGTAGTACAATAAATAGAAGGAAATTATCTAATATCCCTAATCTGCTAGGAATCATATCAAGGTGGAGGTCTTATACACATTATGGCTAACAATTATGGAAAGAAAATTAACTCTTACCAAACTGCACACTTCCACAAACAAATCCCAGCCAGATCCTGAGCTTTCTGTCACCTTTCCTTGACACCAAGCCAGAGGATCACTGGCCCCATTCCCTACTGGTGTTACACAGGGAAAAAGTCCCACCAGAGCTGCTGGAGCACAACTGACAGACACCAACTGTGGGTTTGAACCCCACCTTCTCGTGCCACCATGCCCCATCAATCCTAATACTGCAATTGACTGAATACCCACAACTCTGAGAGTCAGCTGTTCTAGTCACCTTATTTATAAACTCAATTTATCTTACTTCCAAAGAAAACCTTGGACTTCAGGAACGCATCTAAACAAATAGGTGTTTGGATATTCTGAAACTCAGAGAGTTTACATTTCTTTGCAACAGCTTGCTCTGACACATCCATTTGTTGCAACTATTTGCAACAGCACCATATGCATGCAGGCCCCAGCAACAGTTGTATTGAGCTAAAGTAACGTTTGCCTCCATAAATATTAATTTTAAAATATATACACTTAATATATTTATATTAATATATATTATTAGTACTAGTAGTAAGCTGTGTCTTACCTATTTACCACAAGACTGCAAAGTTAGCACACAGGTTTTTTTTAAAAACTCCCTTTATATCAATTGAATGATGCCCTTTTGGTTGTCTTCTCAGCTATCCTAAGAAAAGCTCTTGAACACACTCTACTTTGAAAAGCCAGGATATAAAAGTATACAAGGCCCATTGTCCAAGAAAGAATTTAAAAGCAAGACACGTTGCCAAACTGCGCTCCCCACCCAGTTACCAAACACAGGATACAAGGCAGTTTGTTTACTTCTCACAATTGAATGCATACAAAAAAGGTCTCGGTGCAGTCCTGTTGTCAGGTCAGTAGTCAGTGTTAAAATGCTGAAATATCCTGATAAAACTTGCATTTTTGATCCCCTCCCTAAAGCTTCTGTCAAAGGTCTGTTTTCCTTTCTTAGGTTACTCCCTACTGCCTAACATAAACTGTCACAGTGCCGGAGGACAAACGGCCCTGCTCGGGAAACAGCGCGCTCCGTCCAGCGCCGCGGCTGCGCCAGACCCTGAGCACCCCCTGGCTCTAGGGAGCCCCGACTTTTCCAGGGGAGAGCAGGAACAGGGCTTAGATCCCCTCCAGCACCTCTGCCCTGCGCTGTCGGGCACTGCTCAGCCTCTGCTACCCTGTGCAGCCCTCGAGTAAAACCCCCAGGAACCTCGCTGGGGTCTGTCTGCTGCTCTGCTCAGGGGTCGGGTCCCGTTCAGCAGCGGGGCTGGGGAGGTTCGTTGTGTTTCCCTTTTTTCTCAAGAGCACAATAGGACAAGGCACTCACAAAATGACTTGGGGGATGCCGTACATGAATGCGCTTGTTCCATCTGTCAAGGTACAAGCTCAGTCCTCGTTAGCACGGCAGCCGCCGGCCCCCACCACGGCACTGCCCGTCAGTTTTCAGTGCCAGAGGGAGGGGGAAGAAATAAAATAATACAAGACCACCTTTTCCATGCTAATTTAGCAAGAATAACCTCCTTAAGCTGGGCTGAACAAACCTGTGGGGTGAAATGCATTGTTGAAATGGATCTCCACTAAAACCATCAGCAAAAATACTCCCCCCCCCCCCCCCCCAGACACCTAGAATAAGCTGGAGAGAGTTAGGTCCTTGTTCTCTTTCCAGCTATCGTGTTAAAATGCTCTTCTTGAAACAGGAAGGAGTCCTTTCTTATTGTTGCTTTCGCTAGTGTAATATCAGAAGTGTGACCACAGTAAATCAGTGTGTTAGATATTGAAATGCCATCACATTGTCTAACTTCCCTTCTTGTCTTTTTTAACACAAAGTATTTTTTTTCTTTAAGCTCCAAGCCCTCATCTTTGTGTCTGAGATGCTCTCCTGTCTGACAACAGCAATTTAGAAGAGTTAACTTTTATCGTTCATTCTGCTGTGTAACTTTCCCCTTCAAATTTCTTTATCTGCCCTCTGAGCTCATCTGAACTTTCATGTTCTCCCAGCATGTAGGCTTGCATTCAAAACTATGTCTAATAGACCAAATAAGAGGTTAATAAGAAGTGGCAACAGAAAGAAAAAATACAATCCCTGGTAACTGATAAGAATGACAGTGGCAGCCCTTTATTGTTTGTCTTCAAATATAGAGTTAAAGATCTTTAAAAAACTAAATTTTGACGCCTTTGAAAAGAAAGAAGCACAAAATAACAACAGGGGGTTATTGCCTGCCAGCCACAGGGGAGAAGCTCCATAATTCTTATTCTCCCTTTTGAAGGCTGTTAGAAATCTGATTCAAAAAAGCAACAGCAGAAGGAGAAAGCCTCTTGAGGCTATCGCCATTTCCTGTGATCATGCATAATGCGTTTCAAAAGTGGGTTTTTACCAATTCTGTTGATCAATTGCACCTCCTTCATATTCCCTCTTTTTTCTGCTGTGTTTACATCTGATGTGACTCAATGACAAGCGCTGTCTGAGACTGTGAAACAGACCTGTCATGTTGATTTATGGGCGCATCAAACCACGACTTGTCCAAACTGAAGCTCGCAGTTCATTAATTAGAGAGTTGTGACTTTGAAGTCAGCTTTCAGACTGTGGTTTTTAACATTTGGCTTAATTTATATGCTCTTGAATGTGGATCTCTAAGGAAAAAACTGAAATTCCCTTCTTGTCTTTGAACTTCTTTTGACCGCACAATAATCATTTCTTTGTCCAGAGTGATGCCTGCATCCCAGAGTCATTAACGCGCATTGAACTGCCACTGATGAGTAAGCCCTACTGAATTAGAAAAACAGCCAGCAAAACAAAGCTGAGAGCATTCTGCACAGTGATATCTCACAATTACATGCCTTCCCTCCCTGTGCCATTTCCATTTTAATTACTGTTAGTCCTTTAGATTTACATTTTAGACACTTTTTAATCTGTTCCCTTTTTATTATAGTGGCGCCCGTAAGCGCGCTATGGTTAAGGTTGTGTCAGCGTTTCCATTATAAACCCCCCTGTTTTCAGGGGTTTATAACTCAGCTGGAAAAATTCACTCTGGGTTGAAACTTGGCACAGGTGGCATGATTTGCCGAAATTTCAGGGGGAATGGGGAGCAGAAATTGGTGCATGCTTTGAACAACACCCCTTGTCAGGTGACACAAGCGCAGCCGCTGTCACCGGACATCACCCAATGTCTCGCACCAAGAGGCAGCTTTCTAGGATCTACCTAACCAGCACTGATGTCAGATTAAACAGGAAAGTCTCAGACTCCTCCAGACTTATCAGGTCGGCTCAGCACCTAAAGTAAGTGCAAATGCAGGAAAATTAAATCTAAGCCTACCAAAACCAACAAAGTTTTCAATGTGGGATTTTGGAAGGGAAGTGTATCTAAAGGACAGGCAGAAGCTACCCTGGCCTGTCCCCTCCAGTTATGGACCACGGCAGCATCAGAGCAAGGTCTCCGCCACCTCTTCTCCATGTCACCACTGATGCTGCTCGAGTGTGAGGAATGCGCAACCAGAACCTCCCTGGCTGGAAAGTGCAAACCCAAACTCAACACCTCTCGGCATTTTGCCTTGTTTAGAGAGGACAGCGGTGATCTGGGCTTGCTGCCTTGCCCCCTCCCCTCTCCACAATAACTAACTCCCCAAAGCACTCTCCCAAGATACAAGTCTAGATGCCTGCTCCAGGACTCATACCAAACAGCAAGGCCTGGTCCTCTGCTATAAAATATGTGGCAGCGAGCAAATGGAAAGCACAGGAAAACAGAGGCGAAAACAGGACAATAACTCTAAATCTGAAAGCTGAGGCCCGATAGAGTCAGTTCAGTTGTGCAATCATTTATAAGATGAATGACAGTTTAATAGCCACTAGACAGTCCCCAGGGATCTGTGGTTTGAAAGTAAAATGGGTATTGTCTGTACCTCTTTAGGCTGTTTTCCAGCATGTTGTTGCTGTAAAAGTTGAAGCTGCAACTGTTCCTGTTGTTTCTTATAAAACTCTTGAAGCTGCTGCTACAAAGAAAAGGAAAGATGGTAAGTAACAAAGTGGAGAGCCAATTCAGTGTCCCTTCTGGTGTAACACACAAACTGTGATTTGAAAAATAGCATCCTTTTATCTGTAATGGTCTGACCTTTAGTTTGAAACTCAACAATAAATTCAGTGCACACTGACTATTCTTGGCATTATCGTTTGAAAAGTAATCTCCAAAATGAACTGATGAAAAACATACCATTTTCTACACAAACTAATTAAAATAAGGCAAGGAATGACCTTTGATTGTAACAACAAAGCCAAAATGCCCTTGCTGAGAGAGCCTGGCGGATCTCTGTTGTGAAACACACATGCTTTCTAAATGATAGGGTTTGACTGTATTAAGTGTTGTTCAATACATGCACAGACATCCTGGGAAATACTCTCCTCCTCCCGATCCCCAGATGTGCTCTGCGCAGGCAGCGCTCTGGCTGCGGGCAGGACGGAGCCTGGGAGCCAGGAGGAGCAGGCAGGGTCGGGCTGGGGGGATGCTGACACCCACCCCGGCTCCCTGAGACCCCGCAGTGCCAAACCCTGTGATAACAGAGCCTCAGGGCTTGTTGGTGGCCAGCTTCCAGCTGAGAAAGGACCACGGGCTGCGAGAAGCACTGACACACAGCCCAGCATATGTTGGCTGAAATCAAACAGCCTTGCAAACCTCTCCACTTCTGTTTCCACGGCCCTTTACGGTTCCAGATGGAAATAACGAGGTCTAAATTGGGAAGTATGGCCCTTCTACCTTGTTTATTCCAATTAGTCAGGGCACACCAAGCCTTCTGAGGGATGCAGACAAAAGCAACAGGGACATCTGCTGAAGTCCTGACACTTAAATATGCATCTGTATTATTTAGCTGATCTTGGAAACACTCCTAGCACTGCTCTCTGGATTTGTTTCCAGTAGCTATTTCTAGAATTAAAAACAAAAGAGCAGTCAGTGCAGCTCACAGCATGGCTGCTCCAAGGTTCAGACTTGAGATGTGGGCAGCTTCTTTCCCCAAGAGCGTTCCAGGAGGTGAAGCTTCCAGCATCCATAGGGGCCATCTGAGCAGCTGTTAAGGAAACAATTACCTGTTGAAGCATGAGTGCCTGCTGCTGTTGGAGCAGGACTTGGAGTTGCTGGGGAGTTAGCACTTGTTGCTGGAGGATCTGCTGCATTTGCTGGGGAGTGATCACTTGAGGTGTCATCATAGCCACCGACACTGGAACCTGAAGGCCAAGAGGAGACAAAGATGGTCAGAGCACATCCCCACAGCTCCTCCATCATCCCCACGCCAGGGGAGCCCATTTCTGGCATCAAGGGGGCTGAAGGTGAGAGTCCTCATAGCCCACCCTGGCCAGCACACAGGTACTGACCACACCTTCCTGGTGACTAAATTCCCCTTTGGCAAAACACTATTGGATGGAAATTCCTTAAAGCAAGTAATATGGTAAAGATTTATTTATTTTTACAAGAAATCATCAGCTGGGTCCTTCCCCTCCCAGAAAGCCCTTGTCTTCTGTAGAGAAATCCAACAGCCAAATATCCCGTGCTGATGGGATCTAGACCCTATTACGACAGGTTTTTCAGAAAATTGAAGGAAGGCTCAGTGATGTGAATAACAGCACTAGACTCCTATGCAATTTTTACAGAAAGGCCCTACCACCATGTCTTTACCATTCCATATTCACCCAGCATACAGATGTCTTCAATTCTTTCATATTATGTGAGATACCATTAAAAGCCGCTTTCCATGACATTTCAGTGACAAACAGCTACAGTGATGAACTTGATAGCATTTCATATTTGCAACTGTTAACACGTTTCTGCACGGGCATCTTTGCAAGGAACCTGTACACTGTATCTGAAAGGATGATGTCTTGTTCAGATAAAACACTGACATTAAAATGACAGGCTGTCTTGGCCAAGGTTACACAAATTGTATTCAAGCGGATACCTAATGACAATGCTATGAATTCTGCAAGCTTTCTAGAATGTAATTTAGCTATTCAAAATAATCACTGCACTTGTGTTTAATTTGCAGACTACATGAGAACCATTTTGTCAGTCCCAGTAATGCAAGAAGACTATTTCCCTAGAAACCCACCCCTTTACCCTCCACTCCAAAAAAGGAAAAGAAAAAGAGGGGAAAAAACAATAGAGGAAAAGACAAAACCCATATGAGTTTTAACAGTAATATTGAAGCACCTTACTTTTCTATAGTTTTAAATCAAACACATGACAGCACAAAACTAAAAGCAGTAAAGGATATACTTTGCTAAAAAGGATCTCCTGTCATCTCAGGTATTACAATAAAAGCTAATAATATGTTTAGCACTTTTTCCGTGCACCACTTTTAAAAAAAAATCAGCAGACAATAGCTGATCAGAAGATAAAGGAGTTTAAAAAAAAAAACCTCCAGTGTAGTAGTAAGCAAGAGAGAAATGCAGTATTAATTTTATGTAACATAATGTCTTAATATGCAGTTTATCTTGACTTTTTCACATGATTTGTCCTGTCATTTGCATAGCAAGCTCTCATTCCTAATTTCACAGTCATTATGCACTGATGTCCTGATTTCTCAGCATCACTAATCTTGATGAACTAAAAATGGTTCCTGAAGGTCAGACGCATGTACAGCGCACATCTCCCGGTGTTGTTGTGTACATGTCATGTGCCAGGGCCAGACACTGCCTCCAAAACATTTGCCTGAGCAGAGCTCAGCACCGTCCCATGACATTCCACTAATGCCGACATGGCGAGGCTCTCTGAGCACTCCCCGTGGCACAGCATGTTCCCACATCACTGATGGGGTGGGCAAAAGGAGATTTAATTATGGGGAAAACACCAGAACCACCAAAACCAGTGGTCAATCTCCCATGCTGCCATGTCCCCATACCTATGAGAAAGCCACCACCTCGCCACGCAGGACCAGCTCTGAGGACACTGAGTCATCAGGATGGGTAATCCCATTAATTCAGAATATCTTAATCCGCAGTCTTTTACAAACTTTTCTGGGAGTAGAAAATTATTTAATTAAATCTTGCCGTCACTATCTTCGCCCCAAAGTGTGACTCACCTTCATTATTCTCAGCCCCAGAGAAGTTTACTTTACCCTGGGGTTTGCACTACCTCTTATTGAAGCTGGACCAAGCAAACAGAAGAGGAAGCATGCTTAAGTATGTTTTCTGTGCCCTTCTTGGAAGATAGACAAGACAAATACTCTTCAGTCAGATTTATGACGACAAGCAGGGATACAGACAGGAATAGGGTGGGGTGCTGTAAACCCTACACATTGGTGATTAATCCAAAGGGCTGCATTCTGCCGTCAGCTGGGCAGGGACAACTCCCATTCACTTCCATGGCCTCTCTGCACGTTTATCTTGGGACAGATCTGGCGATTAGGCCCTATCTTTGAAAACTGGCCATGTACCTTCCAGTAACAAATCTCTTAACTGCACACTCCTTGCTAGAACAGAAGCACTTAAGCAGAAAGAAAAAACAAAAAATCATGTATGTACTGCACACAGCCACAGAGTACAAGTACACAGAGTACGAGTTTGTGTTGGTCCGTTCGACTTCATTTTACCATCTGAAACCACATTTTCACACCACACCTGCGCTTCTAAAGAAGGTGCTGCCTTCCATTTATAAACATAGCTAACAGCCACATTTAGCCACGGCCTGTACTTTAGTTTATCACAAAAGCAACTTACGGAAACCTTGCACAAACAAATCTAAATGAACCAGAAACTATTGTGTTAAAAATTACAACACACCTCCCGGACGAGTGTGGGCACACACATATGGTCTGAGGGACTTTAAATAGTTAAGAATGATGGCCTATATATCCACTCTCTTAACTCCCAACGTCCAACTTTTCCATGTAGCTAGTCCCTGGTAATACTAGGAATCAAAGGGCATGCAGCACCAGCAATAGGCTATTATAGCCCACACTTTATTACCCATTACTACCGAGGTCATTAGCGGTAAGAGTGATTGTACCGGTCTTAACCTATTGATCATTGTAACTACTATCATTTAATCCCGTGTTGAATGTCTGGAAAGCTGCTAAAGGCACACAAGAGAGAGTGCTTTAGTGATGAGAAATATAGCCAAAGCTTGGAAATTACACTTTGATTCATAAAATCTAGCCAGTGGTTTAAATCAATAGTATTTAAAACAGTCATGTAAGTTCTTAACTACAGCTCTCTAATATTTATGGGACCCTTTTTGAGTGTACTCAGTCAAAACTAAACTTTATTTTAGATACTGTGCAATATACTTTACATTATGTTAGATAAAAAATATTTATTTCTGATATTTTGCCTGATAGTAAGTGAAACCTAAACCAAGAGCTATAAATTCATTTTAGATTGCTATCTCTCAGATGTCAACTTAAATGTGTTGCCAAAAAAAATTACAAACCAACTTTAAAAATGACTTAACTGTTTAAGTACATGAAAATGAGCGTGTTTTATGAGTTAACAATGAATCACAGAAGGCAGTCTATGAAGAACTAAAATAATTCTGTCTTACTGCCTTCAGGGAGTTGAAGTTCAAATTAAACTACTGGCAGATATATTTAAAGAATGCTAAGTTAGCATGCAGGGAAGAAATCAATCTTTTATTTTTTCTTTTAAGTTGTTTATTTCTATTTTGCACTTGAAACATGATTGTTGTTATTGATATGATTAATGAACTGCTTTTGGTATTGTTGACTGATAACAATAGGGTGTGGTAGATACCCAGCTGCATGTAAACCTGGCAGCAAAGGTAAAAATACAGCTGCAATTTGGCTTTGGGAGCTGTGCTAGTATGGACCTGCTGACATGCTAATACCATCAACGGCAAAAAATGTCTTTAATACTCACAATTGTCTTCGCTCACTGTTTCTGTTTCTCTCAGGGTTTTGCTTCTGCTCCTCTGCATCACCCAAAGCCCTCCCAGCCCCACAGTCCCCTCTGAGACCCTCCCATTTCAAGCCCTAAAAACACCCTATTTTAGCAAGACTGTCCAAGGGAAACTTCCACAAACTTGGGCCAAGCTCTCCTTTAACTTCCCCACGAAATTACAGCAGGGATGCATTTGTCACTCCTCCACACAACCCAGACAAGGGTCACGGGGATGAAAATGATTTAGTCCTATTTAATCACCTCCATTCCCTCATTTTTGGTGATATTAATTTAATTAAATACCAGCTAAATAATTTCAAGTAGTTTAATCTTGTATGAAGGAAAAAAAAAAAAATGGAAAAAAGAAGAATGCCATTTTCACACCCCGTGCCTCCGATGCTGGATACGGCTGTAGTCCTGTTAACTGTCAGCAGGCATGCATGGAAGATGGGGAGGATTTCCTTAATTCAGAAAGAATAATTCTGCCAGAAAATCCTTTTCTCCTGCCATCTATGTTCGAACTAGATTTCAGTCAGCCCTCATACCAGGCACCTTCGATTTCCAAACAGCAATTCTTCGGTTAAAGATTTTGTGATAAAAGTTAAACGGAGCAAAACAGCTGAACACAGAAAAGAACAAGGCGCTGAGGAACAGTCAAAAATACTGAACTACAGTAAAAATAGCTACGGCCAGACAAAACCAAACAATCAACTTGAGCTGTCCTATTAGCAAGATATTAAATGCAATATATTTAAAATATAAAAAAAAGAATTCAGGCGAAACGATGCAAAACAGGAGAAGATAAAGGACAGGACAAACACCCTGGCAAGCAGAGAGGCACGATGCCACAAGCCAGAGCAGAGCCCAGCAAAATAAGAAGTGCTGAAGGCAGGCAGGACCTGCTTTCATCCTGAGACTAAAACATTTCCGACACAATATTCCATCCTCCAAAACCCCAACACAAAACGCCACTGTCGGAATTATTCACACAGGAACTGCAGTGCTGGTTCATTATGCGAAAAGGAATCTCACTTTTAGACTTAGTTCTTTTGCCATAATACAGCACAGCACATTAAGACAGGTAATGTTTATTATATTAATGTAAAATCAGCTAAGTAGTCTGTCATTAGCATAACTGTGCTCTCTGTAACAATACAACTCCCTATTGTAAGAGGGGATAAACCTCCTTAAAATTAAATTAGCATTTTATTATAATAATTTTGTTTATCATATTTTATCAGGAGTGAAGATCTCCCTCTGACCCACAGAAAGCAAAATGATGGGCTATGCTGACATTCCCTGGCATGTCAGGATGTCTGCCGTCTTCTTCATTCTCTTCTAGCTGAGGAAAAACGGGAATATTTTCGTATTTGTTTACAGAATGAAACATCTGATCTTATCTTCCACTTCTCATGCATACCAGGTTTCTCACTAAGTGCCAGGATAATTGTTTCTGCTATAATAAATACCCATTTAATTTGCATAAAAATATAAAGTTTACATAAATTAAATCCTTTCTACATCTAACATTTGTCAAATAGAGACTAAACCAGAACATACACACACACATCCAAATACCCCTTTAAAAAGATGAGTAGGATTTTAAGTTTGAGATTACCATCATAATTTTTCACATTTTAAAAAGTTACCATTTTTGTTTCCATCTCGATCATGAAAGGAAAAATTATATAACCTGCTGTACATGGTCTGAAACAGTGGTGATTTTATAATGATTCAGTTTAAAACTAAAAAAAAAAAGAAAAAAAAAAAAAAAAAAAGGGAAAAACCCCTGCATTTTTTTCCAGAGTTTAGGAAGGGAAATGTTAGATCAACATATTCTGCCAAAAAAGCCTCAAATAAACCAAAAGCAATCCTGCTTAGAAACATCCAAAATACCCCTAAAGCCCTTGAAAACCCCTTGAAACCCTCTCTCCCAAACACCCTTAATATACTGAGAATGATCATGGTGTGAGACTCCTTACATTTGTGTATTAATTCATACATACATTATGGAGAGCTTAATTAAATAATGAAAGACCATGACTGAACCAGCAACATTTAATATGCCCAGAATTTCATGTGAGTGAAAAGGAAGTGTTATACAGAGGGGATTTTTCTTTTCTTTTTTTTTTTTCTTAGGGCAGATTTTAAAGAACTGCAACTCCCAACAGATTTCTAGGAAGGATGAGCCCTCTCTACATCCCTGGCTATTTTCTCCAGCAAGATTCAAATCCATAGCTGCCTGCTCTTCAAACCCAGGGCATTTGAGATGACGTACACTGTCGTGGCCAGTTGAAAAAAAATTAGTGATTCTTGGAAAAAAAAAATCCACCTGGTTAAATCATGCTGTTTATTTCCCACACAAACCAGAGCTCCGCTTAAACACTCGGGTTGGCTTTGCCACTCTGGTTCCAAGTGACGCCTTGATAACAGTTGTAAACTTTATTTGCTTAAAAATGTGCAGGTTTTCACACCTATGGCAGACACCTACAGCTGAACATCACAGCTAAGCACAACGGTGCAAATTAGATTCTAATGAGAAAACATCAGTTGCTTCTTTGACAATTTTGCCATTCACTGATTTACTTCTAATGAAGACGCACTCCAACCAGCCAGCTCGCCGTGTTAAAGGTCAAAGCACGTTCAAAAAAATGCCTCACAAAATCAAGGCAAATGGGAAACCTGCAAAGAAACCTTCTCAAAAAGTGGCGTGGCAATTAGAGTAATTGTGCAAAAAGCCGTCTTCGGTAAAAAGTAAAAGAAATTAAGCTGCCACTACTGTAACAGGTTAGATGAAAATCAAAATTTAATGTATTCTCCCTTGTGTCATCTTGTTTTGTCAAGACATCAAATAGAATTGGAAAGTACAAAATAACAAGCCCTTGAGAAATCACAGAAGCCGACCTTTTTGATGTTGTTGGTTTACCTTGTTCTCAGTTATTTGAACAATGATGTTTCAGATTTAAGGGCAAGATAAAGCTTAAAAATTAAAACCCGTTGTCAGTTTGGGGAGGAGGGGGTGTTGTCCCTCCCAAATAACAGAGCATCTTACCTAATCAATGAAGGCAAATCCGTCCGAAACTAGTGCACAGAACAATTAGCAATTCCACTTATTTGTTCAATATTCAGTCTGGGTTCTATAACATTCATTCAACTTCAATACAGACTACAGATCCGCCTGCTAGCGCAGGAAACCGCACTGGAAAGGTTAAAAAGAAAAAAAAAAAAAAAATAGAAGAAAAAAAGGCTGGGGCAAAGATATTTGCTAGTGCTGCTTCTCTCCCAGTCTCTACACAGCCACTTCAATCTGCAAATGAGTATATGGTGGATTTTTTTCCCTTTTCCTTTTAACTGGAAAGCAAAGCTGAACAAGTAAGCACCTTATAAAAACAAAACAGGACAGAACATTTTAACTGAACTACAGCAAAGTAGTTTCCAGTAATGCAGTTCTGCTTTCAATAAAACAAACAAACTGCCTTAAACCAGCCAAGCCTTTCACCAAACAATAACAAATTTAGCTTATGGTGTCAGGACTTTCCCACAATCTAGTTCTGCAGGTGTTGATAAAACTACCCCTGCTACCGCTTTTCCCTAGCAAAGAGGGGAGAAAAACAACACCAGTAACTTATCCTGCTACTGAGAAACCTTTACAGAAAGTAAATCCAAGTGCTATGTCCTCCCAGCTCACGTTTGTCTACAGCAGCTCTGTAAAGACTAAGAAACACAGCGCAGAAAAGCACAGGAGCTTTTGAAACTCCTTAAACTTCTGAATGTAAAAATCCTTCTCCCCTTACCTTTCTTCAGCTGCCGGAGCATGTAATCACAGACACAGAAACCAAGGCATTTTGCACTGAAATAGTAATTTCAGGATTTTAAAAACAACTTCATTCTCAAGCAACAAGGGTGATTGAGCACTGTCAGGTTAAAACGGTGCATAAGAAATCGCTCTGACTGCCCTACCTCGCTTTCAATGCCTAAAAATCCATTTCATCCTTCTCCACACAACTGTTGCAACCCTTTTCTCCCTTGCACACAACTAAAACCAACTCAACTCGCGCAAACATCAGAGCCCACTGTCCATCAGTGCAATCATCCGTCTGTGACCCCTCTACTGTGGGCTCTGATCACTGTTCACACCACAGCACCAATTTCAGCATGGGGTTAAGAGCTACACTTCTAAAATGTGTGCAGGGTTCATCCAGCCCCAGAAGAACGTGAGGCACCCACACCTTCCTCTGAGCACTGAGGTCCCTGCAAAAACAGCGCAGGGATTTTATTTCTTCCCTGTCAATCCCATTGTATTTATGATTTCTCTTTAGTTCAGCTGAGTGACTGGTCAGAGCATGTCTCAGAGTTTTTTTTTTTTTTTCTTTTAAAGCAAAAATAACAGTGCTTAGAAAAGGGAAGGCACAATGGCACAGCACAGTAAAGTGAATGTTAAACAAGACTCAGAAAAAAAAAACAAACCAACTGTAGCAAACAAAAAAAATTTCAAAGCAGCCCTTCCTATCATAAGCTTTCTGATGATTTATGGTTTACCAACTCAGCAAGGTTACGCAACACTGCATGCCTTTAGATGCATTATTTGAGTCAGTTGAGATTTAATTAAGATCACAGCCTCCAAAATCCCTGTCAAATGAAAATTCACAGAAGACAATACACTATATATCCTCATGCAGATAGTCTCCATTCCATGCTCTGGAATAACATAAGTTAATCCTCGTTTCTATGGTGGCAGACAAAAGTTCACTAATTTTGTTTTCTTTTGACACTTGTGTTGTTTTCTGTTTTATGTCATGAGATCATTCCCTTTTGAGAGAGGAGGGGAGCTGATATAGGGGGAGAGGAGGGAGAGCAATATGTCTGAATATGGCAGCAGATGTATTTTGACATTCTCACAGCTCTGCTGTGATGTCATCAAGTTTTCATATAATTAACCCCTGCCAGTAAGAGCATCCTTTTATGACATCTGTCCATTGGGAAGAGGAGGAAGGAGTCGGGGAAAAAAGCACAAAAAGTCTTGCTCTCACACTAAAACCAAAATCAAACAAAATTAAATTAAGGCTACAAAACAGCATTTACATCTTCCTTCTGTATCGTTGACTAGCTCTCCCCAATTCATTATCTGCCCCAAGTACCTCCTCACCTCCGAGGTGCTCTGAAACCACAAGCCACAGACGCCCAGCTCATTCCCAGCGCCTTCTCCTCCTGACGGTCCTGGTGCAGGGGAACCCCTTCACTGTATAATCCAGTTCCTCTATTTGCTAAGCGTGAGCATGTTAAATAAAACAATATTTCTTCCAGAGAAATTGCTAGAACTTTACCTCATTCCACTGTATTCCTATTTGCATTATCTTAATATCTGCTTGCTTATCTCATGGTTTAGAAATGACAGGTGCTAGCGGTCTTTTGTTTGACAGGCCACTACACAAATAACTGTCTTGCCTGAAAGGGCTAATGCACTACTAATGAACAATAAATCAACTTTGATTATAAAGTGTCAGACCAATCAGTTTGCAGTTGAGCTCTATCACAGTCTAGGCCAAGGCAGCCACTCTGCTCAGGCAGGACTCGGGTTTCATCTCTGCAGCCTTATCAATGAAATTTTTTGGACGTAGCCACAGGAGATCACTGAAAGCCCTCTGACAGCAGATTTTCCGCTGGCTGCGAGGAGAGGACAGAGCCTGCTTTTAGAGACTTCCTAGGCTGCTACTACAATAAATATACAATCAACAAAAGCCATTTCTTTACCAGACAGAAGCACACTCTAATGACATACGCACATGTGCACATGTGTTGTAGCCGTGACTTTTAGAAGCAAACAGAAATGGCTTTCAACTTGGTGTAAAAGATGTGCGAGATGCCCGAAAGCTCTGCACATTAAACACACTTACAAGGGGCTCGATCTAGTAAAAAATAATTTAGCAGGCAGGATGCTTACACCTCTGGGGGGAGAGGAGGGTAAAGAGCCTCCTCGCCTACTACAGCTACTGCACATGCACAAGGCATTCCACGATTGGGCCCGGGAGCATCAGGCATGAGAATCAGCTGTGATCCAAATAAAAGAAAAGATTTTTAACATTTAGGTTTATTTATAAAAAGGCAAACTAGCGTACGCAAGTCGCTTTTTATTAGAAATAAACTTCGGCGATTTATTGTAGTTCACAACTCAACACTCACTGCTAGAATAAATCCAACCGTTTGGTTTTCATAAACAGATCTTGGTCACCCTGAATGATTCACACTTCCTGCCACCAAACTTGTTTTTATTTAAAAATATGAAATGGTAGCGTGTCGAACGCCGGCACACGTACCGAGAGGACTGTGTCGCGTTACCGAGGGGCTTTTCCCTGCCACCAGCATAAGGACAAGTCACAACTCTCACCGCCTTCGGAAACAAGCTGGCTTTGAAGGAGTTAATTGCAGGGAGGAAGAGTGTATATGCACTTTGCTCTAAACTTACCACCCACTTCCTAAGGGTTCCCTCCTCCCCGCCACCACCACCCTCGAAATTTCAGCTCACTCGCACTGCAACGCTGACACCGAGCCCGGCTGCGCCGAGATCCCGTTACATCCATTTCGCCGGGGTTCACAGCACCAGTCAATGTCAAAAACAAAGCTCACTCACTTAATTTCCCCCTGGTAAATTGACTGGCGAATCCATTCAGCGATCCCGGTTCCTGACATTTAAACCTGACACTGTGTTTTATCCGGCTCCGTGCACTTTCCCTCCTTCCTCGCTCTTCTTCTCAACTCCAGCGCTGCGGCACAGCCCGCCCGGCTACGCGCACCCGCGACTGTCACGACAGGCGCCAGGCGACACGCTCCGCTCATCACTTCTAAAAACCCCCGGCGAGATGCGGGGCGAGCACGCTGTCCTTCCCAACCTCCCTCCCTCCTCCTCCTCCCGCGGAGGAGCCGGGACCGCGCGGCTCCTCCAGGCCGCCGCGGCTCTTTCCGCCACTTTGCGCGGGCCTCCCGCCCCCGATCCCCCCGCGGGGCACCCACCTGGGCGGCGGCGGGCGGCGTGCGGCGCGCCGGGCCATGGAGCGGGCTGGCGGAGCGGCGGGCGCGGAGCGGTGCGGAGCCTCCGCGGGCGCGGGCGGAGTGCGGGGCGCGCTGCTCACGGGCTGCCGCCGCCGCGCCGCCACCCGCGCGGCCCCGCCCTGCGCCGCCGCGCACACCCCGCCCCGGAACGGGGCGCCCCGCGGGCCGCCCCCGCCCCCCGCCCGGGCACCGCCGGCTGGACACCCCCCCGGACCCCGGGGCGGGGGAAAGCGCCGGCACAGCGCGCTCGCGGCGCACCGGGGGAGCCTCCTGCCCGCCCCGCAACTTTCTCGTCTCCCGCGGAAAGTGGCTGTCGCTCTCCTGCTGTCTGCCCGACAGTTCTGCCACACAACCCAGGGATTTCGGTATCGGAAAACAGAACTGAGAATAATAAAGAAACAACCACAAGGTGCCTCTGACGGAGTTTGCACCAAAACGGGGCAGAGCGCTCGCCCGGCGGAGGGGAGCATCTCCCCTTCTTCCCTCGGCCGCGCCTGGGGACCAGCGGTACCCTTGTCCTCCTGCCAACCCTCTCCGGGGACATCCACGGCCACACGCATCTAAGGCAGCCGAGCCCTGGAGCTCCGTGCACCCAAAGCCGCCGTGTTTGGGTCTGGGGCACCTCTCAAACGTGGGGTACGCCTCACTCAGAATAAAGTTCATAAACTCAGGCGGGCGAGCTCCAAGAAATGCTTGTCCAGACTTCACCCAAACTCGACCCACTGTTCGTGCGCTGTCTCTAACCCAGAGATTGCCACAGACCTGGTGCCCTGTTTTCCCTCCCCCCAAAAGCTCCCATCCATAGCATATGCTGAGTTGTATCCCACAGAGATCATTGAGTCCAACTACTTCATCTCAGGCAGCAAAATATTTGGTAAAACCTCTCCCCCCTATTTCAATTACAGTTTTTTTACCTTTTCACATAGTTTCTGAAGACAAAATTGATGCGGAGAGTAACTCCTCAGTTACTTCACGTGCAAGCACAAGAGCAGACAGAAGCTGCCCTACACCACTCCCAGCAGAACCTCCCGTTATTTGCAGTCGGGGCTGTCAGACAATAGCCCCATTAGTGATGCTGCTGAAGAACCTCACAAGAAGCAAAGACAAAGGACCCAATTTACTGACAACTTGTGATCTGATGTTAAATGGGATGCGATACGGATTGCTTTCCACCCTAAAGTGTTTTCGTGTCAGATAACAAATTTATTAATGGGATTTTTTTCAGGTCACAAAAATGTGACCCCACCCTCTTATGAATATTTAATAAGGGACTAAGGGCATCTTTGGCAGGACCCTAAATCTGCCAGAAACAGCCTACATGAATCAGAAAATGCCTGCCTCTTAAAGGGGCACGGACGCCCTGAGCAGGTCAGCACAGACAGGGCATGGGAACAGCCAGGATTTATCCGTGTTGTATCTGTGCAGAGTTAAGCACACACATATACACAGCCCCCAACACACCGGGAGCTCAGCAATAACATAAACCATAAAGCATGCAACACGCTAGTAATAATTATCACCTGTGCTTAAGAGAAATCCTTCCTGTCCTGGACTTCAAAGTAATCTCGAGGAACTTGGATTGCTTTGGGAAATACACGACAGAATACACAGACTTAAACTTTTCAACAGTTCTCTTGTGGACCACCTCCTCCTTCCTGCTGTATTTCTAAGAGAGTTGCTGTGGCAGCATTCCCAGCAGCCCCGACAGCAAAGGAGCAGCGTTTGGAAGCCTCTGAGTGTTAACACACCCTGACCAACTCTGTAGCCAAAATGAGCAGGGGGCTGCATGCCCAGGCAGTCTCTGCAGATCATCAGGGGATGCTCTACAGATCCTAGCTGGGAAATCTTTTGATCCATCTTGTTTTTCTTAGCAGAAACTTCTCACCCAGACAAGCCTCAATCCTATTCTCACATCATCAATTCTTCTTTTCCAGTATCACCATATCCAGGCACACAGCTCAATCCAAGGCCAGTGCCCTCCTTCTGCCCTGGTCACCAGCTCATCACACGCCTGTGAGCCAAGCTCTGCATTACTCTATTTATAAAAAAGGGGATTCTATGAAGCCTACCACTTTGCTCAAGGCATTTCTCTTCTTTCCAGGAGAAAAGAAAAAGTGTAGTGTGTCAATGCAAGCCCAAAGCTGTGAGAGCTACATGTGAAGCAAAAGCACAGTGCTGGCTCTGGCACTGACAATTCTCCCCAGCCTTGGACAAGTCACTTAGGAATTCTGGAGGTTTTAGGGTTTTTTTTTAAATGTCTCTGATATGAAGGATGCCTCTTTTTCTGAGAGGTCAGCCTGCAGTGTTCCTGGCCTGGCTTTGCAGCGGCCTGCACCATTTCAAGGCAGTCAATGGCCTTGACATCTCTGCCTCCTCATCTGCATAATGGGGAAAATACGACTTGTTTCAGGACCTTCTGTAGACCAATATTTGCAAAACACTTTGAAAATTGAAAGGTGCTGTCTTAAGCATTGAGTGCTGGCCACAAAACCTGCAAGCCATATTTTTAAAGCATTTTATACCCTTTCATATAAAAGCTTCATACCTGCAAGCTCAGCCAACATCTGCTCTGGGCTAAAAACTTCAGCCTTAGTAACAGAGATAGTAGCACTTGTTAAGCAAGGTCACCGTGAAATATAATGCATTTCTAAGCCAGCAAAATATTTTTAAAGACCAAGAAGAACCATAAACTCCCACTTTAATTCCATTAAATTACAAAGAGTCATCACAGACAGAGACCATCAGACAGGGATATTCAAAACAGAACACATAAAGTAATACATTAAAAATAACTGGGAGAGAGCGTGGCAGGCTAGATGGCTATTTGGCACTGTGTGCCAATGGGATCTGATCCATATTAGGTGGTGGTATCTTTCACCTAGGTGAAAGAAAATTATCACTGGATACTAAGCTCTAAGGTCCAAGTGAGAGGAATAGATCATGAATTACAACAAGCATAGTGGAATAAATGATTTTGCTATGCCATTATTTTACATGTACACTTTTTTCACAGACTTTTGCAGGGACCTATCCATGCAGAGACCTCAGACTTGCCTACAGAAAAGCCTCAGCTGCCTGCAGGGCAGGGAAGAAAAAAAGAAAAGACATCCACAAAGTGCAATCTTCTCTAACCAGAGTCAACCTGCCCCAAATGAGTCAATTTTATGTCTAGTCCTAATACGAGGCAATTTCTACCTAAAACAGCAATACATCTGCACTTAGTCCTTGAGATGTTCTCCTGAGCAAGCATGGCCAAACAGGTCCCACTTTGCACTCTGGCAGCTGATAGTGGGCCAAATACTGTGCCCTGCTTCCCAAACAGAAATTTGGGAGTAATTCAGCTGGATTTAGGTGCCAGTGCTTCTGTGGCACAGAGGAGCCCACCTGCCCAGGGGGGCCACGCCAAGCCTGGCAAAGGCAAGTGCCAAACCAGGCTCAGTGCTCAGACCGGAGCTATGGGCTGCTTAAAAACCAAACTGCTGTTTGCAGTTCTGAGGGAAAAAGGCCATCTCGGATACTATTCCCACTCCTGGATCCCCAGGCCCATTTTTGTGGGGTTAAATCATATTTTCCTGTTTTGAGAATGCTTCATTTTTCCCTTGTTGCTGTTTGAAAGACCTACAAAAACAAATGGGGAAAACAACTGACTAAACAGGAAACAGTGAAACTTGCAAGCCACAAAGTGCTGAGAAAAAGGACAAAGTAAACAGTTTTTTGGGTCATTTTTAATAATCTCAGCTAATGCCTTCATGGTAAAATATCTTCATGCAGAAATGTGATTTTTAGGCTGATGGTGTCTAACAAAACAGAATGCCAAAGCAATTAACATTTCAGTAATCCTTGTTACTCTTCTTTTTTTTTGATGTGAAACTGTCATTTTTCTTACTGGCCCTACAAATTCTGCATGAACAAGGCCCTTTAAATCCTCTCAGTGCTGTACAATGGTTTAAATTTCACTTCATGGCATGCTTTAAATTACCATTCACATCTTCATTTAATGCATCATTTTATAATGCCAGTGTTACTAGTTAATTTATATATACACAGCAGGATGTGTCAACATTCAGGTGAGTTATGAATATGATTGTACAGGAGTTATGGAAGACATTTCAGCAAAATTATGGTTCCCTCTAAACATAAAAATATTAATAATGAATCAAACATCACAGGTAAACAACAAATTTTATATAATTGCTCCCCCCCATGCTTCTAGATAAATAAATAAATAAATATGGTATCATTTTTGCTGTGCATTCATATTTGATTGATCTTAATAAATTGCCATCTCCTTTCCTAATAAACTGTAATCTCTTGTTTCCGCCACAAAGTAAAATTTATTAGCACACTCTTCTACCAGCAGGTCTGCATCACTCACAACACAGTGTGCAAATTGTTCCACGTATGCTTGGGCATTATTCATAATTTATTTTTCTGCCCCAAAGTACACAATATATTGAGAGGTAATCACCACTAACTGTTCTCAGTTACTTTCCTTAATTATGTGAGATGATGACATTTATGTCACGTACAGCAGAGAAAATGCTGCAGTTTTCACTAAAACTCCTTTTTTTTTTTTTTTTTTTTTTTTTTTTTTTTTTTTTTGCCCTGGGTTGAAACACAGTGTTCACACAGAGAAAACCTTCTTAGGACAGGAAAGACTGGAGGTGGTATCTGGTAGGAGATGGGAACACCTCCACTTGAAAAGAACAAGCCCTGTCTACCAAAATAACCCACTGGGCATGACAACAGCGATGGCTCCGAGAGGAAAAGTAGGTGTTTTGTCGTGATGTTAAAGTTGCCATGGTAAGAAAAAAAACCACAGAATGAAACATCAACAAAACAAATGTCAATCAAACACATTTTTGCCTGTTAAGTATTAACCAGTGAACTCCTGGCCACCCCAGATCATCTCCTGCCCAGTGTCCCAGGGCAGGCAGGTGGGTGGAGGGCTGGAGCCGCCCCGGGGTCCCCAGCTGGGTGTTTTGGGCTGGATAGCCCCAGTTTGGGGCTGGTGTGGAATGCACTGCTGGAAGCACTGCCCTCTCCTGGTAATCTGCCTCTCTCATCAGGAGACTTTAAGCTTCACCTCACTCACAGAGGATCCTCTTTAAAAACCCAGGTCTGCTTCCACAACAGCTCAACCTACACACACGAATGTATCATCAGGGATATAAATTACAATAAAACTGATTAACTATGGGTCCCTTTAGGTAGTAACACCTATCAGACCATTGTGCTCACAGTCCAGGAGTGCTGAGTTCTGTATTCTGGTACTCCTGTGAGAACACCCTCTATCACCACTGGGCATTGTCATTTTTCACTCACTCTGCTGGGAACATGTATCAGAGTATTTTCAATATATTTCAATAAAACACCTTCTTAGCAGTAATGGGCCACTGTTCCCATTTCAGTAGTCCCTGAGGTTTCATGATACAGTTTATTTAGCTGGCTCACAGCTCCAAGTTTTCTTCCAATATTCAAAAGCTATTTTTAATTTTTTTAAAGAAGGCAGCCAAGGGAAAAGCTTTTTTCTCTTCTTTAAAATGTAGACCAGTTAAGTTGATACACGCAACAAAACAACCCGAATTATTTCCTAAAGAGGTGCTTAGTCAACAGCCCTTGTGGTTAGATAGGAGTGCACAGAAAAGCTGTGACACTGCTGGTGCTACACAGGGATGGAGTTTGGAAGCAGCACTGGGATCTCTGCTCCTGCTAGAAAAAGCACTGTGACTCCAGGAATCAAATGCGCATGGAAAAAGAGCTTTTTAGGAAGCAGGGCTTGGTGAGGACATGGCCTCATGACCACTACCCTGTGATGCCACAGTGTGATTCTCCACCTCCTTGCTGTCTCTGGGTCAGGGGCAGCCCCTCACTAAGCCCAGCAGGATGGGGAATGGGAGGAGAGGAGGTGTTGTTGTTTTGGGCAAACAAGACTGCAGGGCAGGAGAAGCCCCAGCCTCAGCACAGCCATCCCCTGGCCTTTGGCCATGTCAGTCATTTTGATGGTGCACATCTGGTTTCACATGGGCGAGAAACAGGCAGCCGTGCTGGCTAAGCAAACAGCCCAGCCACAGGACTTTGCTCCCCCATCCCTCGGGGTCATCCCACCGCCTCAGAGTCCTTTGTGCATCACTAAGCAGGGCTCACTGCGTGCTCTGGGCTTTTCCTTTGTACTTCACTCCAGCCCTTCACAGCACAGTGCCACGATCTATCCCTTCATTCCGAATAAACTGGCCCAAACTCAACTCAAGGACAGGGCTCTCCCTCCTGCTTCCCTCCTCCAGGCAAATGCAGCTCCTGTCTGTGAGCAAGGGTTACGACCCATCAACATTTCCTATCCAAATCCAGCTGCTGCTTATTCCAATCCTTTCCCCTCCCTGACAAAGAAAAAAGAGGATGCTGAGAGGCAGCAGGTCTTGGAGCTGGAGAGGATATGGTGAGGTAGCCAGGACCTGCTCCTTTGCTGCACCCATCACGGCAAAAGATAAACAAGTAAATAAAATAATTTTTCTGTGGTCCCCTAAAGACAAAAAAATTGGCTTCCTGTAGCAAGAGAAATCCCTCAAATGAGTCTAAAGATTTTGGGTTGGAAAAGCACAAACTCGCTGCAAAGTGTGTAACAGGAGAGGAATACTACAAAAATTGATCTCTGAAGGAGACAAGAATTCTCTGCCCTCAAACTCATCAGCTTCTGGGGCGGAGGGTGGCAGCAACTTCACCACACAGAGCCCTGAAGGAATTCAGGACACCTGAGGCACAAAATCCTTCACTCAACTGAAATTGCAGGGTGATTAAGCAGAGAGAATGTAACTATCCAAACTGTAATTTGGCCAGTACAATGGATTTAACACCCCTATTCTTGGGAGGAAAAAAAAAAAGTACTGTATTTGAAGTTCAAAATCTAATTAACTATTTGAGAAAAAGAATTCTGTTTTTAAAAGAAAATTCCTAACAATATAAAGAGAATTAGTGCCAAAGTTTTTGAAGAACTGCATAAAATGGTATGAAAAACGTATGATATTGTAATAATAGGAATGACTGGATTTGCTCAAATGTTCCTTATACCTTATAATACAAGAATAAAATACAGTGTAAATCCTTCTATCTACATAAGTTCCCTGTACAGAAAAATCTCTCCTTTAATAGGTTTACACCTTTAACATGTATTAGTTTGGAAAAGTCCTAGGGTATAATTACACATCTTGGCTTGGCATATTAATAGCTGTTCCCTTCATTTACTGATTTCTTTTACTGGTCAATTTGCTGTTTTACTACATTGCTCTTACAGCTTGGCTTCCCCCCTGTGCTGGGAAGGGCAGAGGGGCCGAGCTGGCCACGGGCTGTGTGTGCTGCCTTGGGGAGGTGCCTTTTGATACCTTGAACCTGGCCATCTGCACGAATGATGCTCGTCTGGGATGTGGCATTTGCATCCAAGTTTGCCAGCAAGCTGCAGGTCGCAGGCAGAAGCAAGCAGAGCTGCCCTCACTTCCAGGAAAATCTGTGCAGAAATACACTCTACAGGCCCTGGAGAGAACAAGCCAAGCAGGGCTTCTCCAGGGCTTGGTGCCACCTTGCTGGTCTCCCTCCAGTGCCCCCCAGAGCACCCACTGCTGCCCAGGCTCCTGACCCTGCATCCCTCCCCATGGCATTTCCTCCCAAATCCCCTCTGCCACCTTGCATCCCTCAACTCCTTCCTTGCTCAAGGCTTTTGCTGTTGTTCCAGGTTTTGCTCCCCTGGGGCTCCATCCCTACTACTCCTCCTCACCTTCCTCCCTAGGGCTTGAGAGACCTGAAGAGATGCTCACCTGGGACAGGATGCTCGCCTCACTCCATCACACACCTGGGAAAGGACCATTTTCCCTGTGATGGACAAGGGACACACCTAATGATCTGTGCTACCAGTCTCCACAGGTTGCCTTTGCATCTCTCAGCTCCACACTCACAGCAAAGTTCACATTTTCTGAGCCTCTGTCCAGTTTCTACAGGTTTTTCGACAGTTTAAGGGTTTTCTTGTGTTATAGTGGAGCCATTCAGTTAATGGCTTCTCAGCACTGCCATTAGAAACCAGAACTTTTCAGGTGTTTATTACTCAGCTTTAAAAATTGGCTCTATGCTGAAATTTGGCAAACGAAGTGTCAGCCTAGGAGAAAATTTTATTTTTTGCCAATTTTATACTCTAAAAAAAAAAATGACCCCACTTTGGCCTCCATAAAAACGCAGCTTTTGCTGCCTCAATGACACTGGTGAAGTAACAAGTCAATATTGTAATAGTGCCAGCAGAACTGAGTGATTTAATGCCTAAAATTGCTTTGAAGGTGAAGAGTGCTATTGAGCTGCTAATTATTAACTATTATTGCTGATCCTGCCACACAACAAAGACGCAAACAGAAAACAGAGGGAATATGAGACATCACTGAGAAAACAAGGCAGGATGGGAATGAGGGTCCAGTGCTGAACACGGAGGAGCTGCAAAACAAGAGTCAGGAGTCTTGGCAGGGTGGGATCCTCCAGCCAATGCAAGAAGAATGAACTGATATGGAAATATTATTTTTCGTTTTCCAGGACAGTATTTCAAACACAAATAAAATACAAATGACACAGTGTAGCTTGCTCCATGCCAAAGCTAGCAACGGTGTGGGATCAAAATCAGCTCTAAACCAAGCTGAACTGAGGTCAGTAGGAACCTCATATTGCTCAGCTGAAGCCAAGAGAAACTTTGCCATTTAATCCAGTGTGTAGAAGACAGAGCCCTGAAGGTGACAGGTGACCTTACCTCAGCTGCCCAGCAGTCAGATATCCACAGAAAAATGGGCTGGGAATTTCAAAGACCCCAAAAGACTTACATCCTCCAAATTTTCAGGATTCTTTCAAATCCTGTATGCACAGGAATAGCAGCATTTGAATCACACACCCCAAAATCTGACCTAGGTTGATCTGACTTGGCTGTGTGGAGGCAAATGTAAGTGATCTCCACTCTGAACATGTTCAGCCACTTACTCCACTGTGTCACCTTCTGAGGGGACTATGGTTCCATAGCAGAATGGTGACAGACAGAGTATTTGTGCTTTGAGGGAAGAGTGAGGACCAGGAGTTGAGTGAGGCCAGGGCACACTGCCATTTGGAATGTGCTGTACCAAAGCAGCCATGAAAAGTCATCGGGGCTGCTTTAAAAGACAGTAAAAAAGAAAAAAAAACAACCAATTTATCTTTCTGGAAACTTTCTGCTTGTCTAAGTGGCAGCTATTTAAATACAATTAACAAGCAAATGATTTTAAAATTACAATACATTTAGTAAGGCAGCATCACAAACAATTTGCATCTCATTAAAGTGTTTGAAGCTGCAGAATCAACCTCCCAAAAGGGCTGCACATCAAGTGGGAAACACAGTCACAGTCAAGAGCTTCTGCACTGTCCTGGGACACTGGACACACAGTGGGAGGACAGCAGAGGGGGGGCTCAGTGTCCAGCTGAGCCCCTGGCTCGGCCACCCCCGTGGGGAGTTCTGGCCACGGCTCTCAGCACAAGGACGGATGCCACAAGCCACAGCCTTGCTGGAAGTGGGTGTAAAACGAGGAAGGAAGGAAGGAAGAGGGTGTGTGTGTGTGTGCATGCGTGCATGTGGGATGGGCACTTTTTAATATACATTCATGAACAAAGAGTTTAAAGAGATTTCAAGCTACTTGCCCAGCAATATATATGTATATAATTAAAAGTTTATAGATTACCATGCCACAACATTCTGAGATTACTGCTCAGTTTGGACACACATTAATTCCCAGGAACCTCCTGCAGAACAATGCCATACCGACGTGCAGCAGGAAAAGCCTCAAAGAAGTAACAGTTTTAAATGCTTCCAATTCACTTTCAACTGAGATTTACTGTGGTGGCACCCCAGGATTCAGGAGCACTTCCCGGATCACAGACCACCTCCCCTCGTGCCTTTGGCTTCCTTTAGAAAGCCATGCTGATGTGCCAAGCCCTGCTGGATCCATCCTAGGATACAGGTTTTGCTAAGCACTACTCCAAAAGGGTACCTGGGTGGGCCAGGGCTGCTGGTTTTGCTGTCAGTGCAGCTCCTGCCATACAAGACCCTTCTGTTCTAGCCCACAGAGAGGAGTGACCTGGCAGGAGTCTGGTGGGAAGCTATTGCTGATGAGTGGGAAGGAATATACACAAAATCTCTACAGGTGATGAATGAACTAATTCCTAGATGAATGAGGAACGCAGCTAAACAGCCTTAATTTCACTTATCAGGAGACTTGAAGGTGAGGATGTCCACAGGAGAGGATGTCCCTGAATAAGTCTCTTCTCACAATCACTCTCAAAGCTGACACTACCAGCACTGATCTACACTCCAACCACACCTTTAATCCAAAAGCTTGCTCCAAAGCACTGCATGAACCGAAAAGGCACAAACAATACCTTCCCTAGAGCTCAGCCCAAGTTCTGAAACAACCTTTCACATGCTGTGCCTCTGACTCCACGGGCTGTGGAGTTGCATGTGACACTGCTGAACACTGCACAGCACAGTTATACACAGCTGGCAGGGCAGAGCAAGACAAGAGTTTACAACTGAATCTGCAGAGGAAATTCGGGTAAGTTGAATTATCCATGTGGAAGCCGGCCAAGGGCTGGGACTAGTCCCAGAAGAAGCAACGGGTTTTGCTCTTCCTTTGAAAGGCAGCACTGCTGAACTGCCCATGGCTCTCACTCACTGCTCCTGCAAGAGCAGGGCCAGCACATCCTCTGTGCTCCTGCTGGCAGGGAGGCTTTCCTGGGATCCAGGGATCTTGTCCTGCTGCTGAGAGACTCGCCAGTGGTGACAAGGGGCTGAGGGCACTGATAGCCTGCAGCACCTCTGCAAGGGGTGTGGCAGCTTGAGCCTGGGAAGCCCAATAAAAAGTGAGATGGAAAAAGGAACTAGTAACAAAAACTACAGGTAAAAGCAAACCAGTCATCATCAGGTGCATTCACTGCTCTGGGCACTGCACACCAGAGAAGCTCCAGAGCCCTTTGGGTGGTTCTCAGGTCTCTCCATCCCTGGTGTCGTCACAACCAATGTGTGTCACCCCAAAACTTCCTGCCCAGAGATGCCACCAACTATTGACACAGGCCTTGTGTGCTTCTTTTTCAGACCTGTGGTTTTGTTGTTCGTCAAAACAGGATACTATTTAAATGTACAAAGTTACGATTTAAACAAAGGTGAAATAGTTACTGCTGTTTTAGCAACCAGACATCAGGCTCTGCTCAAGAACACACATTTGTTTTTAAAAGCCCTCAGTCCGCTCTGCCAGCATACTCTCCCTGCAAACCTGGATGCGAAGACAAGTGTCTAAGCAAAACAACACTCACTTTCTATGAATTACTGAACATGTGTAATTCATTTATCTGTAATATTGTGCTAAACTCAGCTCCAATTAAACAAACGAAAACACCTGCTTAGCACACATAGATCTTTCCATACCTCAGGGGAAGACACATCAGTGTGCTCTGTAGTACAATCTGGCTCAGAAGCCTACACTAACAATGCAAATCTGGGATTTTTCTTTTTTTCTTAAATGTACATAGGCAAGGAGATTAAAAAAAAAAATCAGATGGAGATTTTGGGGATGGAGTATTTGTGTTGGTATTTTTATCTATAGCACGTGCAGTTCTGTGATATTTAAGTGCTCACTGGGGGCTTCTCATGGGCAGCTGCACCTGAGGGCATGCAGCACTCCAGGGAAAAAAGTGGGATAATGAAAACTTTAAAACACACTTAACTGGTCCCAGATATTATGATACTGTAAAACTACCAAAGAGACCTCGTGTTGACAAATTTATTGAGCTGGGGAGAAGAAGTTTCCTTTCCTTGCTTCTGGACCACAGGCATCCAGCAGCTCCACGGGACTTCCCCGTTGTCCCCCCACATTAACAGGTCAGAGGCACAGTGACACACAGCGAAAATCGCAGTGACACACTGAACAGGGTCACCCCAACACGGGGGCTGAGAGCACCCCTGGCACCCCAGATGTCCCAGAAGCAGAAATAAGACACAGCCTCATCTGACACACGTTTTGGACCAACAGAGGGGTGTCCCTTGGAAAGAGGGGTGCCACGGTTGGTTTGGGAGCCCGGGTGCAGCAGCTGCCAACAGCCGAGCCTGCAGCCTGCCAGATCCCCTACACTTAACTAATTTCCTATTCTTTACTCACTGCCTGCAGACAATAGGCTGTCAATCAGATCCCCACCAGAACATTTACAATTATCTTCCCTCTCCTGCACCTCAGCATGGCCCCGTGCGAGCGGCTCCATCCCAAACTGTTCACACACGAGCTATTTGCAACTCTTCTGTCGCCAAAACTGCCCTGACTTGAGAGGTGGGTTAGGAAATTGAATTTCCTCGTGTTTTCAAATAGAAGTACTGCGGTGGCAAAGCACAGAAGCAAAAGAGCAGGCTTCCTACAGGTGTGAGGCAAAAGCAACAAGGAATGAAAAACCTGCCCCAGTAATTATTACAGCATTCTGAGCAAGGACGAAGGATGTTTACTGCCCTTTTTTTTTTTTTTAAACAAAATCAAAGTTACAAACTGAAAGGGTTTTTAAAAATTATTTTTGTTTTGTTTTTCTTCCCCTTTTTTTATTTAGGACAGGGTGGTCCCCTCCGCTCACTCCTGCAGAATTAGCAACAAACCACCACCACAATTGTGCAGCTGGCCTTGTGACCATTGCTGAGTTCTCCCAGAAGAAATTGGTTTGTTTTTCCTCTGGGTAGGCACAGCTGAGTGAAGGACTCAAAATGAGCACACTTTCCAAGTAAAAAATAACAGTGATTCAAGTCATAACCATACCTTCCCTTGTAGTGGCAGTTGCTGACAACGTGATTTAAAAATATCTGAACTATGTTCTGCATGATGTTAATGCTCCTATTCCAGAGAGAAATCCCCAATACCTTCGGGGCACTTTCCAAACACTGAAGCCTGAGAAACTGTCCAGGATGGGCCCACTCCTAATAGCACTGAAATCATTGCCATTGCTAAATTAGGAGAAAATCTGTACAGTCATCATTCACTGCACTGTGACTTCACTGATTTTCTGCTCCACTGTCTGCTCAAGGGTCAGCATGCTTAACAGAGAGGAGATATTCCCTCTCCTAATAATTGATCTGGACACATCTTTGATGGCTGTCAAAAAGAAAGGTAACTAGTGACATCATGGCTTTCCCCTCCCCCCTTTTACTTTTTAACTCTTGCACAGAAAATTTCTACAACCTTTTTTGATGAAAAATAACCTGTGTGATATTTCCCCTCTCCTTTAAAATGTTTATCCTGCTCCGAATCTGCAAAGTGTGATATCATCAAGGAAGGTCAAGCTTCACAGGAGCTAATGGCTCTGCTGTGTGCTACCACCACTTTGAAATGAGGAACAATAGTCCCTCAAGTGCTGCTGCCAGTGGCACAGCAGCAATTCACCATGGAGGGTGAGAAATCTGAAATTAAAATAAACTGCTTAAAACCTGGAGATAGAGAGAGGGGATGCCGAAGAGAGAATAAAACGGGACAATCTCTGAACCCAATCAACAAAGCGCTCATTGTTCCAGTTTAAGGCAAGTAACACAGCAATAAATATTGAGCCAAGGAAGTTAACCTGTATCCACAGCCTTTGAATAAACACCAAAGCTGAAAGTAAAATCCATGGCAGGCCTTTGGCTCTTGCCAACTTGTGCTTTACTCCTTCTTGCTTGGCTTTGTTTTCTACTTTTGGGGATTTTCTTCGCCTTCTCTCCTGTTATTCATACCTTCCTGTAGGAACTCCTTATCACACAGGAAAAGGACAAACAGAAGAAACTGCCAGTGCACAAATAAACTCAGTTGTGTTCTGTAAATCTACCTGGCTGCAGGTAACTGGGAAGAAAAGGGCCGGGAAATTCATGGGTCCACAGCCCCCGTGAAGCCAGGGAAGTCCCCAGCTCCTTCCCACATCCCTTCTCCCCACGGTGACCTGATGCAATCCTGCAGACCTCTCTAACCACCAAATCCAGCTCAGTGTTTACCCTGCAGGGTAGCACAGGCAGCATGAGGCATCTCTGCAAGACACAGGCATGTTCGTCTCTCTTACAGAAGTTTGAGCATTCAGCTCTTGATCTGAGTACAAATAAACGTCCTGGTTAGTTCTCATTTTTCCTCAAGTGGTTTATCCATTCCTGTGCCAACACCTCAGCCAGTAATACAGGTTTTCACAGCAAGTATTAATTCTGGCTTCACTTTTAAATCACATTTTCTTCATTTGAGCATATTATATTCCACAGAACCAGGCGTGAGCATCATGCAAAAGGCATTCTGGTCCACGGTTGTGAATACAGCTGTGTAGGCAGAGGAATATTTGTTTTCCAAGTAATTTGTGCACATTCACAAAATTACAGCTGTCTGCAGTTCTCCCGAAATATCTGTCCTGATGTTTACAAGCCATAAAATATAATCTGCCTTTTCTACAGTTCCAACCCGTAAAATTGGTAATTTATATATTTATATGTACATCATTATTTTTCTTACAGATTGGCTACTCCCCATTACATACTGCCTATGGTTTTTTTCCCAAATGAAAGATGGGAAATGTTTCACAAGAATTTCTGATTTTTGCCTTTTTCACAACAATAACCCGATTCCTTTCAATTCTATTCCTACCTGCCTGAATGCACAAAACACCAGTCCCTAGGACAGCAAAGTCCTTGGGATAAAATCTTCCAAGCAAATGTGGAAATGTGCACTACACCTGCTCAACTGACACTGCTTAAAGTCCAAAAGCAACCAAACCACAAGTAACTCCATCACCCATAGCTTTGATCAGCAACAAAATGCACAAACCAAAAAATAATCATCAGAGAATCACAGAATGGTTTGGGTTGCAAGGGACCTTAGAGCCCATCCAGATACAAGCCCCCTGCCATGAGCAGAGATACTTTCCACTAAACCAGCTTGATCCAAACCCCATCCAACCTGATCTTGAACACTTCCAGGAACTCCTGCTACTAGCGCAACTTTGGTGCAAAACTAATTTGAAAGAAAAATCAGAGCTAGGAAGCTATATCCATCTCAGTGGGATCCCTCAGCTCCAGCATACTCCCTGGATGGCTGTCACTTAAACCCAGGTCAAATCTGCCCTGAGATGTACATCTCAGTGCTAAACTTACTCAAGAGGTCCACATGGATGCACTGATGTGTCATAAAAGGCCCAGCATTGAGATAAACCATAGGTTAATAACTTAAATCTGCAACTGCTTAAAAAATGTCAGACAATGACAGAACTGGCAAGGAAGCACAGCTTTGATGATTTGTACTGCTTTTAACACCCTCAATTCATGTGCTCTGCTGTATTACACACTCCATGCACGCTGGCACATGGCATGAGCTACGCAGCTGCAACATGGATCTCGTGGCAAAACACGATGGAAAAAAGTTTCTGAGGAGCCAATGGTACCAAACTACAGCACCAGTGACCTCGGTGGCATCACTGACCTCATCAGCTCCAGTACAAGGATCTCTGTCTCCTGGCTCCCCCCTCCAGCACCCATCACTGCCTGAGCTCCTCCCATCATCTTCCCACACTGCTCCAAAGCAATTTCAAACTTTTTCAGCTAGACATGCTAAACCCAGGATGTAGATTTTCCAATTAGTCTCTGTTTAAACATCTGTTGGTAGACTGCATTTAACATTAGTTATTTGAGAAAAGTGCAATTTGATTAGGCTGTCTGAAACAGAGCCAAAGTCTGCAAAATAATAGCTCAATTAAATTTTGTTTTGCTTTCATTTGTCTTATACTTTCCTGAGTGTGATACAGTTGCATATAATCAAGTAAACTAATTCCTTTCAAAATGAGATATTTCGGTGCTTTTTCCATCTCCTCTTAAAGTTTATTTAATAATCTATTTCATCTTCTCCATGCTTCATCGAACTTCAGCCTGACACAAAGTACATTTCTTTCTTGTGCCTTCAGTCTACTTTAATTTTCCAGGCTTTCAGTGACTTGAGATTATGTGCCATTAATGTTACACCTTAAATAGATTAGTAATTTATAAAAGGAAGATTACACATATCAGGCAAATAAAAACATTTCAGCAACGCAACAGCCTTTTCTTTGCACACACCACAAAATATTTTGCCAACCTGACGACACAGTTGTAAAACTGTCAAGCTCTAAAGCCACATCCAAGCAGTATTTCCAATTGTTTCCCTGGGTTTAGTTTCTACTTATTCTGTTATGTTGCACTTGTTGCCCTGAAACTTCAATATTAGCTCTAGAGATTTAAACACATGAGGCAAACAGCTGCTCTCCTCCACTCTTGCAAGCCAGATCAAAATGCCTTCTCTTTTTCCCTCCTGCCTATTTTTTTTTCTTTCCCCTTTCTTTTTAAACAAATTGCTGTAAACCAAGTATTTCTGGCAGAGTTGATGGTTTCAGGGCAAAATTCTGCTCTGTGCTCATCACTGCAGACTCCTCCAGAGCAAACTCCTCTCAGCCAGTGCATGAGGAACACCAGCACTTCCCCATTCTGACTAAAGAAACCTTACCTTAAGGATTAAAAAATACAAATAAAAAAGTCACAGCAACTTAGCTGCTATGTAGATGAGTCTATGATTTAAATTAAAACACTAAACGTTTAAACATTAACTTTTCACACTTCTGTTAAAAAAAAAAAAAAGCAGCAGCATGTACTCTTTGAGAGAATTATTTTATCTGAGATTTTTGATACACAGTACTTTTCCTTTAGTGTTTTTTAAACATATTTGTTGCAAAGTGTGAACACAAAGGGACAAGCTGAAATAGGTATCTGGCAGGCTTTTCCCAGTGCATGCTGCTGAAAGCCACAAGTACTACTGCAGTTGTGACAAACCTGTTATTTTGCTGCAGGAAGGCGAGTGACTCCTCCAGCACTCTCTGCCCTGCCACTGGCAGCTCTTTAGAATATTCCTGCCACAAAATAACCTTAAAAACCAAGAGGCATCTCAAGTCCGTGGAAGTTCAAAATGGGATATGTCCTATTTAAAATGTAGAGAGCTACTAAATATGACAACCATTTGATGTATGAAAATTATTCACAACCAAAAACAGACAGTCTGGAAATAGCTGGGATGACTTCATTTAGACAGAATTACCCAAATCTGTTTCTAATATACACAGTACACATAATAAATTTTTACAATATGACAAGGAAAACAAACTTAATAAAAGTTCCTGATCTTTTGTTACACAAGCAAGCTATAGCCATGCTATGTTTATAATATTTTGCCCATGATATCACAGCTCAGTAACAAAAGCTAAGCACCACACAAAACAGTTTCTAGGTATGACTTCACCTCACCGTGCCAGCACTGCACCCATCAGCCTGGCAGAACTACCTTCCCCAGCCCACAGCCCGTGCTTGCTGGCTTGATTTTGACTAAGAGTTTCCTTTTCTCCTTTCTCCCAGGCTCCCTCTGTCTTGGGAAGCTGTGGATCTCTGTGACGGGAGTTTGTTTTTTTCCAACTACACCAGGACTCATCTGAACGGTAAGAGATTTTTAGCCTGTTTCCTTCACTCCTGGTTATTTGACAAGTGCTTGAAAACCCTGTTATAAACAATCTCTGTAGGAAAACAGATGATGTCTTATGATCACAGAAGGTAATTTTTTCAAGAACCCAACTTTTTGAGCATTTCCCAGATGCACCGCGTCAATCTTCCCGTGTTTGACTATCTCAGCTGGTTTTCCAGCCCGGGCATCGCGCCAGGCGGGCCGGACTGCCCCTCATTGTCACTTCTGTTCGATGGCACTTGCACCCACTGCTGTTATTCCAGGCTTCAGGAAATTTTCTAACCACTGGACAGGCTCCAGCACTGCGCACTAATAAGTTGCAGATTGCAGCACTCTGTGTGTGTGTGTGTGTGTGTGTGTGCATGCGTGTGTCAGATCGGGGCCACACTTTGTAGGAGGGGGGAAAAAAACAGTAGTTCAAAAATGCTGCCTACTCAAATTGACAGAAAAGTGACCCCTGCACTTCATCAGAAATTCCTGCAGACTGACAAAATAAAGGAGTTTGCTTTTATCACACACAGTAAGACTCATATGGAAAAATGGAAACACTACATCACTCGACCTTAGGTTGCCCCCTTTTCAACCGCAGATGAATATTATGTATAAAAATTGTAAATCAATTTGAGATGTATTAAAGGAGATTCTCTTTTTCTGTATTAAAGGTAATACCTTTTAATCTCAAGATTTATTTTGTAATGTCAAGTAAATGAGAAAGACTTAATTTCCGTAACTGAATTTTGTTACTCTTAAGTCTCTTCAGCATCTCTGCATGGTGTTCACAGAATTTCCTACCCTTTGCTTTGCATCAGGAAATAATGAGCAAGCGGCACTTACCCAACACTGAGTCACAAATATTTGCCTACATTAACAGAGCATTAAAAGCCATTTTAAACAACTTAAGGAAATTGTGCTAGCCTTTGAACTGTGATTCACTATTAGGAGAAATTAGGAAACTTTTCCTCTTCCAAAGGCAAAAATCAGCTGCCGTAACCTCCTTGTAATATCATTAGGTCCTAGAGCAGATTTTCCTCTCACAGATCCTCACACACAATAGATTTCTTTGCTTAATGAAACTACTTCTGAAATTTTCCTACACTCGGTGTTGGGTACTTTGAAATTTCAATCCTTTCACATCCTTGAACTCTCATCAACATTTTTTTCCAGACTGTGTCAATAAAATTGATTACTTGCAGTTCTGAACTCTGTTCTGCACATGGAAATAAAACAATTTGTTTTAAAGTATTTTCTGAAGAGAGCAGAACTTGGCAATCATATCTCCAAGATCAAAAATAAAAAAGAAGAAAGAGGGACAATCCAACCAAGCCTTGCCCACGAAAAGCAAAACAAAAAGAAACCTCTCCAGCAAACAAAAGAGAAGCGAGGTCCCGATTTCATGATTTTATCACGGCAGCAACGCAGGCTCAATCCCTGACATCCCCACATCACCAGGCTCGCTGCTGTCATCCTGACTGATATATCTCCCTGTCGGATGGGAACGATCTTTTCGGATCATTAATATGTTCATTAATTTGTTATCAATTGCGGCTCGCTGTACTTGCGGCGCTCGGCAGCGCCGTGCGATCGCGCGCGGGCGGACCCCCGGCTCCCCGGCTGTTGAGATGCCTCATACCTACAACCGATCTGTTGCTTTTACAAGTTTAATCTCGGTATTAAGGAGCTGATTGTGGAACCATGTCGCTATAACATCTTCAACCCAGCTGTACATCATATAAACCGCTATAGGAGGGGGCAGTCTCCCATCATTCCTGGCAGCAGCACATACCTTTAACTCCCTAATCTGTAATACTACAAAATACCGCTCTCATTTCTTCCCAAGCACAAGTGGACTACCAGCAAGGGTCCAACAGTGTTATTCCTAATTACCTTTTTTTCACTCTTGATCCTGTGGCGCTCATAATTAGTTACCTGGGGCTGCAATCCAATTTGAAGTGATGACAAGAAAGTGATCCATGAAAAAGTAATAAGTTAAATCCAATTTCAGCCTTCCTCTAATTAAATGCACATGGAACTAATGACTCAAACCCTACCATTTCAGTGATAATGGTAATTAGCGAGGTGGGAGTCACTCTCTTTTTTCAACACTGTAGGTGTAAACCACAAGGTAAAATGGCAGGAGCACTCTTAATTACATGTGTCATTTTGTCAGCAATTTACACATTTCTGACCAGTCAGGAAGGTTTCATTTGTTTTCCCCTTCCCCGAGGTGGGTAAGGCACGTTCAGGCTCTGGCACTGCCCGCCCCACATTCCCACTCCCAACCTGAGCAGAAATCACAGTTTTTACAAACCTGTTCTGTAAATGCTTAATGTCAAAGCAGAAAACCTGCAAGAAAATGACACTTGGGATGCTCTAACAAGATACAGGGCTGAAAATGAGGGATCCTGGCTTCTACTTTGTCCCTCAGGACTGATTTCTTCCCAACACTCAGATGCCAAACTCCCAAATATCCCAGCAGAGCTGCACACCTCAACACCACTGAGGGCCTGCAGCTCTCCAACCTTGGGAGTGTCACTTAATATCTCTCTGTCAGGGTTTACATGGCTATAAAATGGGAATAATCATGTTTGCTGACAGCACCTCACACTGCCAGCTCTCCAAATATACTGGTATTTTCCTAGATGCTTCATTTTTTTGAATCATGATATTACAGGATAATCACAGGCTTCTTTTAAGAATAAACACATTTGTCACCTTTCTGCTCAGTCTAAAAAACTGAATAGTAAATGCTTTAAAAAATATTAAAAGGCAGCAAAAAAAGTGCATGGTGTCATGAAAAAAAACCCTTAGTATCAAAATTTTCAAGCTGATCATGTAATTTTGAGTATCTGACTCAGATTTTGTTCTGTTTGTGGGGCGGATGATGTCTGCATTTCACAGACACATTCCAAGAACTGACTAACATTTATAATTGGGCTTAGAGGTGAAAAATAAGTAAGAACTAAGGGGTTCTTTGCTAGAAACCAGCAAAACTCAACTTTGCTTAATTTCCAAAGTCAGAAACAGATAATGAAAGATTCAAGGGAAATTTTCATAGGCAAACTTCAAAACCTGCAGAAGCAAAATCTTGACCCAAGCTGAGTTGGTGCCAAAATTCCCACTGGCTTGACTGAGGCCAGATTCTGATCAATTTCTGTATTGAAGAGTGAAACAGAGAGATACTCATACAAACAGAATAAAAATTTACTTCTGCCAAATCATTTGCTGAGACAATTTCTCCACCAGCTGTTAAATTTACCACTATGTAAAAAAGGTTTCCTGGGTGTAAAACCTGAGACAACATAGCTGAGACTTGTGTGCTCCAAGTGAAATGGAGCATACCCTGCCCTTCACCCCTTGGTGTTTATTACCTTGTCAAATGAAAGATTTCTAATTTCATAAAAAAACAATAATAATTGCCCCCAACATCAAGCTACAGTGATTTTTTTCCTCTTGCCCTCTTCTATTTCTCAAGATACTGGAAAGATATATTAAGATAATACAGCATGCAAATTAAATTCTACAAAAGCCCAGCCAAAAGGCTGCTTTAAAAAGCAGCGGTATGCAAAGGCGAGGACAGCTCTGTCCTCTCAGCCTCCCCAGTCTCACCCTGAGAATTCAAACCAAACCCAAATTCTTTTCTTGGCTGTGACTTAAAGGGAAGATTTATTTTTTTGTTTTGCCAAGCAAAAACAAAAGTTTCCATCCCAGTAATTTTATTATTTCTTTTCTCCAAACACAGGCAGGTTAATGATCAGACAAGAAATCTCATTTAATCACATAAAAAAAGTCAAGTGATGGGTTTGAATTGCAAGATACTGATTTGGACATCCTAAATTTGTTTTCAGTCCAGTACCCAACTTCCAGCTCAGTGCAACACACAACATTTACATCTTTAAAAAAAATTGTATTTTTAGTATTGCCAAAACACACATGCACTTTTACTTTCTTGGGAGAAAAATGTGTCTCTTGATTTGTTTCCAATCTGTGTGCTCTTGCCAGCAACTAAAATGCTTGAAGAACCAAAATGAATAATCGGTAAGAGCATCGGCAATTAAAGCTGCAAATTTTAATCAATACATTTATTAATACAGATATATTTATCTTGGCCAGGAAAAATGTGCACATTTTCAAAATCCTAAGCATACCTGGTCTGTTAAATTATTTGTTTCACATATTCAAGGAAATCCACTGTCCATGGCAAATATATTACCAAACAGCCTTTAGCCATTTTTTCACTTCCAGTAATTTTTGTGGAACTGGTATTTTTTATGTTCTTTCCCCAACTGCTGGTTATTAAATCCATTTCTTAACTTTCAATTTTCTTTTGTTTGTGTCATCAGGCTGCGAAACCGGAGGTCACTGCCAAATCTAAACCACGGCAGTGTGCAATAGGCTCAAAATGTGAGTCATCGTGTATTTGGAGATTTGGGGTTTTTCACTTATCAGCAGAGCACATCTCCAGTCCTGCGTCCAAGTTCCTACACACAGAGTATCTCACGATCTGTTAAAAGCAGATCTTTAGGTAGAGTTGCCAAGATCAAGAGACCCCAAACAGGACTGCAGGAGCCCACTGTCAGTTAAAAATTACTGAAGACACCATGTCCCAGTGTGGCTACAGGATGCTGGGATGTATTTAAGTACCTTGGCTATTTAATCAGGGAATAAAGAAGGAATAGTGGAAATTATCCACGAGGTGATAACAGATTAGCTACACAGTATATACCAGATTAATCTGCGTCTGTTTGAGGTGGTGGGGTTTAGAGGGTGCATTTCCAGCCTCAGTTCTGGCTCCTCCTCCACAGAGCATTTCAGTGGGAGAAGCAGCAGCCCAGGCAGACAGCATCCCTCCCTGTTCCATACAAAGCTCCCCAGCACTCCAGCACTCGTGCAGCGTGCTGCTCACCAGTGCCCTCACCAAGCACAGCAGGGATGAGTGACACCTATGGTGCTCTTGTTATACATGAAGCCTGTTTGTCACAAAAAACCCAAGGTGACTGCTAACTGCTGTGGCTACTGAATGAGACATCTATCTTTGTAATTGAAGCCCGACGATAACTTGTTCATTATTTAAACAAACTTATGAAAAACGGGCACGTTTCCCCCTCCCTTGATATTTATTCTGTGTACTGTCAGCAATAGGTATCACCTCATCATCATGGCCCCATCGGACTTGAGGGGGTGTGGGTGCTTGTGTGGGTGCAATTTTACTGAAAAATTCTACCCCCAGCAGCACCATCTCCTTTCAGCAACAGATTTTCATTCCAGGGATGCACTTGGGGGTGTTACATCCAAGAGGATTTCCAGTACGTTTCAGATCGCAAAAGCACCAGGAGTGAGAAGAGGGGAAAAAAAAAAAAGACTGGGCAGTCATTTGAATCAGTGAGTGACAGGCTGGGCCAGCTCTCTGTATACATTAATAAATTAGAATTTTAATTGTGTCTCTGACTGCAGGAGCTGCTCCAGTACTTTAATACGTACCAACAATTGGCTATGTTATGGAATCCACGATGTGGCCTTCACTGTTGACCTCTGCAACACAATTCCCAGTCTGACTACGGAAACTGTTCGGTTTGATCCTTTCAACTTATTTGAATCCTGACAAATAAGCTCACAGCTGAAAGGTCAACACAGTCATATTTCATCCTCTGGAGCTATTCTTAAGACATCTGCACAACAAAGCACTTCTTTTAGTACCTGACACTGGACCTAGCCAGCACAATCTCTCATTAAAAATGTCCCCAGTGGAAGAGTCTATTAAAAGGCATATGGATCAGCTATGGATTTACCAAATAAAATATTTTTGAAAGCATTAATGTAACGCTTTGGATTATGGCTCTTGATGCTGCCAATAAAACGTATATTTGCCCAATGACAAAATGCTTCATACTTTCCAAAAGAATAATAGCCCGGCTGTAAAGCACGAGGTGTTGTCCAGCAGCCGGAGCATAGGGGTGGGAGCCAGGAACTCATGAATCTTAATCCTACCTCTAAACCCAATTCCCTCTGCGATCCCAAGTGAGTTGCTTAACCCACATCGCTCAGTTTCCCAGTCCAGAACTGGGATAATGCTACTTACTTATCAGACTTTCCTCCTGAGGATGTTTTGGAGATTAGTATTTGCAAAATGCTTTGAAGATGAAATCACTACACCAAAGCTCGGCATTGTCCACGCTGGGCCAAGGGCTGCATTTAACAGCTATTCCTCACTCAGGCAAAACTTCCCTTCAACTCCCTATCAGCTTTATTTGGGTAAGAACCACAGACTCAGGCCCTCTCACTTTACTGTCAAGGCCTCTAGCTATGTTGGCTTTACCTTCCATATTCTACTACATATTTAAAGAGCCTAGCATCCGTATTTTTGCAGGAAAATAATCTGAAACACATATAAAAGGCAAGAGAAGCAGCAATGCTGTCAGGGAGCTCATGGTGATAGTATATCAAACTAAAAAAAAAAAAAAAAAGTAGAAAGAGCAAAACAGACATGAGTTTGACAACGTGCTATGACAACAAGAGGGAAAAAAAAAAAATCCGGAAAGAATTTGGGGCTACAGAGGCTGAAGCATCAGATATAGAAGAGCGAGATAAGATAAATGTCCCAGCTAAAGGGCTTTGTGCAACTGCAGCTGAACTGCTGCATTCAGGACCTTATTATCAAAAATCCACTGACATGCTGCAATTGCAGAGAGCAGTAATAAAAGCAATAACCAGCTGCAAACCAGCAAAGTGGTCAAGGGTCTGGAAGTGCTAGTTTATGAAATACATAAAGAACTAGATACATATAATTTGCCAAAACTGGCAAGTACATGTTAGTATCTCAGATGTTTGAGGAGTGTGAACACGAGGCAAGGCAAGGAACTGACTCAGTATTTATACAAGCAGTATTACTTGGAGCAAGAGGATGGAATTAAAGTGGAAAGTTCCTGAGCGTGTGCTTTGTTATGGAAAACTATCTGAAGGAAAATAATAGCAGTCCCACCATCACTTGGGATTTCTAGCACTAGAATAGCAAGAAAAAAGAAAAAGAGAAAAAAAAAAAGGAACTGTGATACATGACCTAATAGGTCTTTCTTGTCTTTAACTCCCCGTGATTTATCCCACAAGACTAGCAGAATGTACTCCAAAGCCCCATATGTGTGCATACATCTTCTGTTTGGGAATGCTGTATTGGTTTTAGCTCTCTGAATTCATAACAGCACAAAGCCCTCTAATATTTAGATTTTATTTCTGAAGATGTCCATAAATCAGCAGACAATAAAAGGGGGAAAAACACACCGATGATATGATATCCTAGTATTTCCCAATATCCTTGACACAGCAAATCAACGGTTTGAGTGAACACAGACTACAAATGGAACAGCAATCAAACAGAAATGTTAATGCAAATCTCCTATGCACACTGACACAGTAACAAAAGCTATTCCATTTTGTCATGATCCACCCCTACCAGACGCTAATAAAAGTACACGCTCACGATTTGTAAATACGCCGTAGGTGGGACTTTCAAGAGCACCCAGCATCAATCCTGCTGCCACTTAAACCAGCCACAGACACTCTGTGGACACAGGGAGGAAGCCCCTGAAGGTTCCATCCCAACGTCTGCACAGAAGACGCATTTATTCAGCTTTCACAAGCCCCAGACCCTCACAAAGGCTCACAGGCTCCCCTTACCTGAAGGGCTGGCTGTTTGTCATTCCTCTTCGGAGACTTTAATCCACTAACTTGTTGCTGCTGCTGCTGCTGCTGTTGCTGCTGCTGCTGCTGTTGCAGGAGAAGCTGTCGTGCCACCTGGAGAGCCTGCAGGGAGAAAGAAGTTGGAGAATTGAGTTCTCAGATAAGAGGGCATGGGGAGCTACATAAGCAGCATGGGGGCAAGGCAATCCCTGGTTGTGGGGTACTACTCCGCTCCTGATGCACCTCCACTGAGGAAAGCAGTGGCTTCCACAAAAATAACAGCTAGCATGCAATGGCGTGATATCCCACCACTGATTTCCCATTTTGACTAAGGAGAAAAACAGCAGCAGCTGATGTTTGCCTCCTGGGCGTGAGCCTCAAGTAACTGCAGGAATCCTGGTGGTGAGCTCCATGGAGTGGTTGTTGTCCCCCTGAAGCAGCTCACAGCCCTCCTCACTAATGGGCAGGCTCCTTTGCTTTTAGATGCCTCCTCTCCAGCAGATCAGGTTGGGTTTACAGAAGAGGGCAGTCATATATCACTGTCTGCTCCCCTGAGCACCAGAGAACATCAGGGAAGCTTCTGGAAGGCCATCATGGGAGAAAGAGGAGAGGCAGCAGCAGGCAGAGCCATGCTGAAGGCTGAGAAAGCTTCAAGGAACTGGAGAGAATACAAAGAAAAGCAGGGGCAGCATTTCACCTCACCAAAATCCAAGACTTGGACTCTGATGATCCTTGTGGGTCCCTTCCAGCTCAGGATAGTCTACGATCCTCTGAAAATCACTGTCAGCTCATGATGGACCAGCTGTGGGGACTTACTGGGAATGGGCACAGCAGTAAAGGGACAGCGTGACACTGGAGGGGCAAGGGATATGACCCTGAAAGCATGAGCAAGCAGGATGTGGGGGAATTATTGCAAAATGTCATCCAAAGCAGAGAAGAGTCCCTCAATACTGGAGACTGCTGCTCTGCAAGGCCCAATTTCTCCATCACGTGGGGAAAAGAAAGTAAGAGGAGATAAAAGAGGAAAAGATGAGGAGCAAGTCCCTGCCCTGGCTCCCTCCTGGCTCCCCAGCCAGGGGACAGCAAGGATGATCCCTGCAAGACAGCCTGTGGCACAGCTGAAGCTCTGCTGGCGAGACCCCAGCCTGCTGCTCCCGGAGGATTCACCAGCACCGGACCCGGGCCTCCTTGGTCTCCTTGGAGACGTTCAGTACATGTGTAGGTGGAAAAGTGGGAAGGCTGAAGACTTCATTAATGTAAAACAAGAAAAATAGTCCCTTTGCAAGATGCCTACATGGAAGGAGGGTAAAAGCCTTCCCCACTCCTACTGTGTATGTTCTCTGAGTGATTTAATTAATACCTATTTAATTAAGTCAGATATGCTTGAGGTTTCACTTGCTCCTTCAAGTTGCAGTGTTTAATCTCAGCGCAGAACTG
Organism: Haemorhous mexicanus; assembly: GCF_027477595.1. Lineage (NCBI taxonomy): Eukaryota > Metazoa > Chordata > Aves > Passeriformes > Fringillidae > Haemorhous > Haemorhous mexicanus. The sequence continues at coordinate 20,220,776 of NC_082351.1, forward strand.
CTGGGAAAGGTCTGATATCAAGGTCAGCAAACTCGAACCCAACTCCCCCATCCCAGTAATACCTTGTTAATTGCCTAGACCCATCTTTTTACTTTTGGAGGGACATTGGTCAGCTCAGTGGACGGAAGAACTACCACTGCTGACCAGGACAAGTGGGCAGGAGAGACCTTGCTTTGGCAGCAAGCCCTCCTTTCCAATTTAATAACAAGTCTCCACTGGATCAGAAAAACTCTCTAGGGGTGGATGCGATTTCCAGCAGAGCTTGGCACAGTGCAGGTAAAATTAGATTTTGCATTTCAAGCTGGTCGGAGCTTAGTGTACCCATAACATCTTTGAATTGGTCCATGTCCCTGAAATGAGTGCAGGGAGCTGCTGGGCATGGATCTGGGCTCACAGACACACAGCCACCACCCCCTCTTGGTGCACCATCAAGAACCATGAAACCCTACAGCCTACCAAAGAATTCAATGCAACAAAAGAAAGCTTTATGCAGAAAGCACTAAGAACCGTTAAAAAATACCTTATTTTTATTGAATTAACTTATTTAGCTGTTAAAGCATCTTCAAGGTTGGGCAGAGGCAGCAGAAATAAAACCTACAAGACTTAGGAGGATAGGCAACAAATACTCACTTATTTAACAGGAGTGTTGTATGGCTTATTTAATTAATGAATACTTGTAAAGCACTCTGAGTTGCTCAGACAAGAAGCTCTATACAGTACAAGCGCAACATATTATTATATATTATTAAGACTGGCTCTGCAGAAGAATAATTCCAGGTAAATGTGCAATCAAATGATCATTTGAGTTCCCAGTAATTAGATTCAATAGGCCAAAAAAAACACAGAAGCCTTTCTTTAATCATATACTAAACAATCAGAACATCCCTAACCTTTCAAGCTACAGCCTTTTTGAATAAAACATCATCAACTTATAGATATTATTCCAAAAAGAACCAGTCACCATATGTGTTGTCTCTTTGAAATACAGTTGCTATAGCAGACCCTGCATGCATTTCATGTGATATGATCATATTCTATCCGTTCTGGCAGCTGAGAGGTTGCACAATTAAACTGGCTGCCAGAAATTTTTGAAGATTCCCAGAACAAGTAGCCATGCAAGAAATGCCTGCTCTCTACTCAAGCTGGCCATGAAGCTCCATGCAGTTTGGCAGGGTGGCCACTGCCACCATAAACCCTTACCACGACTGACCCCACACTAGTGACTGCCCCACCTGGCTGTAGGAACAGGCTGGTACTGGCAGAGCTCTGCTGGAGGAAAGGCAGAGCTCTGTCCCTGCTCCAGTCCAGCTGCACAGCACCCACATCCCTCACACCCACCACTCTGAGAGTCTCCATTCAAGGTGACATCTACACCACCCCATTCCATGCCTAGGTGTCACCTGTGCTGGTGCAAACCTGGTGGGACCAGAGTTGGTAAGAGGGAAGGACCAGCACAGAGGGTGGAGCAGGGCAGGAAGGAAAGGATTAGAAAGAATAAAAGTGGGCTAGAGGGAGCATCAGGGATACAAGCAGCCAGGATGAACAGGAACATCAAAGGCAAAAAACAAGGTAGATGCAAGTGAGATGGAAACATGCTGACATTCCAGGGATTGCACGTTGAAATGGCATTTCCCATTTCTCCTCTCAATATTTCACTTTTTCACTTACAAATAACAGACAGCAATAAAAGCGGAGTATTAGATGAGCTCGGGTTTAAGATGTGGAAGGTTGCGTATAGCTCAGATATGCTTCTTACTGAGCATCTGCATCAAGGAGCTACCAAGTCCTTGGTGGTACAGTGAACCCAGCAATCCCACATCCCTCTGCCTTTCTACTTCTCCCTACTCAGCCTTTCCTTCCTCCTACCTCAGTCCTGTCCTTGCCACTTCCACGCCTCATCCATACTCCTCACACATGACAGGACATGTACAAGAAAGACGGCTGGCTTGGGATACACTGACCCTCCTTCCTCTCACTCACAAAATACTTCAAGCCTGTTTGGGGTTTACTTTCATGGAATTACTTTGCTGATGTCAGTTCAGGCCCTGTGGATACTCATACAACCCAAGCCAAGAAGCATCACACCTCTGCCCCCTTCCCTGGTTCCAGGCAGTGCTGCTCCTGCACGGAGCTCATCCCTGGATGCCGGCGTGGGAGCCCTGCTGAGGCTGCCGGTGCTGCACAGTGCTCAGGCGAGGATAGACAGGGAAATTAATTTGAGTGAAGTCAGTCCCACAACCTTCATCAGCACGGAGATTCGCAAGCAGGCCTGTACATTAATAAAGCTTCCTGTGGGAGTAGATGTTGCCTTTGATTTGCATGTGAATTCAATGCTAGTGAGAAGTGCCAGACTGTCAGACATGGAGACCAAAGTCTCTTATCTTTCCAAAAGCTTCTGTAGCAGTTTCCCCACATTTCCTTAATCATCTGCCTTGTCCTCAACTTACTGAACAGGCAGTAGAGAGTAAAGCTGGATTCGGTTCAACTCCTGCTGCTGCCAAGTCCTGAAACAAGGGTGCCACGACTGTTTACTGCTAGCCAACAGCTCTGCTAACGTGGCCCTCTCCTCACAAGCAGGTGCTCTGACATCTCCAAGCTCTTTTCACACATTCCTCCCCACTGCCATAGTTACATCTTAAGTCTCCACCACGTGCTTGCAAGTGAACAATTGCCAGGGTCCGTGAAAAACCAGCTTGTGTTTGTACATCCAGACAACAGCATGTTCCTTTAAGGTGGAGATGCCAAGAGCCCCTGAGACCACAGAGGTGCTTCAACCTGGCTCTGTATTTACCAGCAGCCACATTATCTGCACTGCTCAAAGAGCCTGCAAGGCTGGACAGAGCTTCTTGGGACACCTAGAGACCCAGACACCAATCCCAGCCTCCAGCAGTGAATCACAGAGCAGCAGTAACCATCCTCCTCTCTGCACCAAAACACAAATGGGAAATCCTCCCACTTACTGGGAAAAAAAAGAGAAAGGAAAGAATCCCCCTGAAAATGAATCTTCCATGGATTTTGGTCACTTTAAACATGGATTTGGAAGAACAACATTAGGAAAAGGCTGCCTACCAACCAACCAAGTCATCCTATGTCTAAATGCAAGATACAGTAAATGAACTCCCAAGGTGTTTTCTTATCCATTAGGAAATCACCCAGACATAAAGAGATTTTCTGGTGTAAAAGAGAGACCAGTAAAAAGGCAACTGAAATACAGAGCTTGAGAGACATTGCACAAACTTGGAATGGTATTTGAGAGTCAACACTGGGTGACACCTAACCCAGGAAAACTGTTAACAGTACATTAACTGTGAGATGAATCAAGCCTGTTTCATTCACAGCATAAGTGGGAAGCCCCACTGAAAAGCCCTCTCCCTGTGCTTAGGGAAGTGGCAACCATTTATTATTTCCCAACCACTTGAGCACCAGGAGGGGAAAAAAAAGTACACATTTGAGATGACCAAGACAATTTTATTGCAAGACAGACAGAACGTGACTTGTTTGTCCAGCTGTTGTTTGCCCAGAGCACTGGGCACTGTTATCACCCCAGATACTTTTGTAATTCAACATTTCCATGCAAGCACCTTGACCTTTCAGTTTCACCATCCTCTTTGGGCAAGCTCTGACGAAGGGTAAAAGCGCAGCCCTGCCTCTCACTTCATGTGGCCAGAAACTCCTGATTCGGGAAGGGGGCTGGGGAAGGGAAATACACTGGAAAAAGAGGGTTGAACTTTAAAAATAGAAATGCTGCTTAAATGCCATATACTTGCTTACTGTGTCAGTACATAAGGAAAACAGTAACAGGATCCAGTCGCATGGAGCCTCTTGCTAACTTGTTCCACCACTACAGCCAGTACAAGGCAGCAACTCTCCAACTTTTTTCCATCATCCTATTCCTACTGAAGAAAAAGTGCTCCAGCTCCTCCCTTCCCATCTGCTCCAACCATTATTAATATCAATCAGTTATTAATGAAATATGATGACCTACAGCTATAATAGGCCTGGCTCTAATGCCAGGGGAAGCTTGTTTCTGAACCTGAGGTTTATCAGGCATGGAAAGATCAATCCAGGGAAGTTCAGGATGTATGGAAAGGAATGTACACTGGAGGGTGGGGAGATAGGCAGCAGCTATGAGGATGCAAAAGAAAGGGGTGTCCTGTTCAACTGCCAGTTCCCAGGGCAGCTGGTCAGTAATGAATGGGCTGCCTCCAAAATATCTGGATAAACATGCACCCAGAAGTTGCAAGGAGAGCACAAATCAAAATCCCATGTGTTTTTACAGATTCCTAAGGATTCTGGGCCTTTCCAGGTGGACAAAGCTGCTTATCAGGAAAACAACTTGAGAAAGGAAAAAGGAAGAGCTCCCTGAAATCTGAGGTGGTCTTGCGGCCATGGGAAGTGTCCAGGCAATAAATGTGGACAGTTAGTTGCCAGCCAACATCATATTCTTTCCACAATTTCAGTTATGGTCATGAAACAGCAAAATAGAACAAAACAAGCTGGCAGAGAAAGAAGAGAGGGGAGAAACTTTAAGGGCAAAATCTGCCCTTGGAGTAAACATCACACTACACTAGTCCCAGATCCTGTGTGTTGACCTTTGATAGCCACACCCTGCAAGCTACCACTACTCCTCAACTGCCTCACTGAGGTTTGGGCAAAGCACAGCTTTGCAGCAGCAGGCATGCAGCTCCCCCATCACCTATTTCTCCCCACATTTCATGTCACCTTCAGGCCCTGAGGAATCCCCCCGACAGCAGCTCCAGGCGCCTCTCCCAGCCGAGCATGGCCCACCTCCCAAAAGGGCTTCTTGCTTCCCTTCAGCCTCACAAGGCAAGTACCTTTGTTTCTCCCGGGTGGGACGAGGGGGAATTTAGACAGCCAGCAATCTCTCTTCTTTCTCAGCTCCCATCTGTCCTCACACCCTGTTCCACTCCACAGCTGCTCCCAGCAGAGCGGCAAGATGCAGCTCTCAAGCTCGGAAGCCCGGATGCACCCAAGCTTCAGAGATGCTTCATGTCTCTCCCACTCCTGCCTCCTCTACCTCCTCTCCTGCGACACTCTTTTCTCCTGGAGCAGCAGATGTAGAGGAGCGGTGGTAGGAGGCAGACACATTGGAGGGGAGCCCTGCTGCAGTTCTCCTCCGGCAGGCTCAGGAGCCGCACAACGTGTGGAAACCAGCGAGGAGAGGAGCAGTATGCAAAGGGAAAAAAATAAAAAATAGTGCAAAGCGACAGCAGTGGGTAGTGCTGTTCCTCTGGGAGGAACAGAACAGGGGGAGGTGAGATGAACCAACTAGAGAATAGGAAAGGAACCAAAATGAAGAGGAGGAATAAAATGTAGAAGATGCAAAAAAGAAAAGCAGATGTTCTTGCAGCACTTATTCCCTCTGACATTCATGCCCAGCTCTTCCATCTTCCTCCAGAACTGGGAAATGAGCTGCTACGTGCTCCCTTCCCCATTGCCACCACTCTGACCCTGTGGCACACACAGAATGACACAGCCAAGAGCCCCAACACTGCTCTTGGCAGTGCAGAAGGGAACTTTGAGGATACCTACAGGCAGCACATGGGGCCCTGCTATGAGACACAACTAAGATGCAACTTAACCTGGCAAAGCATTCCTGCTGTCCAGCCTTCTCAACCATACTGGATTCAAACAATCCCCATCCCCATCTCATCCTCTACTTCTTTGTATCATTAAATAACTCTTTTTCACCCACCCTGTCCCAGCTCCACTGGGGCAGCAGAGGGATGCCCTGAGCCTGGGGAGATGTTGCTGGTTGTACCCAGTGCCTCACTTGGCTGCAGCCAATCTGCAAGGCTGATTCCACCCAAGGGCTACCAGCCAGCTTGTCAGAGAGGGGAGCTTCAACAGCAATCCTTCACTCAATAAAACAGTCAGCTGGCCATGAAGATCACAGCAGACTGGTCTGGACAAGTGACTAATGGGTGATTCCTATGCTGGAAAAAGAGAAGGGACCTGAGGTCCACTTGTACAAACCCTGGCTCACATCCTGTCCCTGATGTGACAGGGGCACACTTGGAGCAATGGAGCTGGCAATGCGCCTCATGCTGAAGCATCTCCTAGAATAGTTCAGTCATAAGGAAAGAAGATGAGTCTCTATTTTTCTTCCAGCAGGCTTAGTTTCTTTCCTCTGGAATAGATTCTGGCTACCAGTTAAGGAGATTCCCTCCAGAAAAAGGCACTGGAAACAGAAAGCCTTTCTTCCAAACCCACAGGGTGGAGCTGCCTGTGTCCCAGCTCTGCTGCAGTTCATCCTCGTGGGCACTGAGGTTACTCCTGCCAGTGGGAGGACGAGTGGACTCCATGCCCCTGCCCTGCCATCCCACAGCCCATCCCATGGCTGGCAAGGTCCCTCCCTGTGAGGACCCAGCACCACACAGGGGAAAACAGAGTTTGCCTCCAAAAAAACCCAATTTCCATTTTGTAATTTATCCACAAACTCCAACAATTTCAGGGAAAAGGTGGGTGATGTATTTTCTTTAATGCTTGGAGACACTACAGGGATGAAGGAGGCAGGCAGCAAGGGACAGTAGGTTGAGAGATCAGCCTCAGCCAACACCAGGAACCTGCAAACCCTGAAGAAGCTACAACAGGGAAAATGGCTACAAAAATCCCTTTTTTGAGGCATAAATTAAATCCTCAGGCGGTTACACGGCAAAAACACCTTCTGTCCCTTCTTTTAAAGAGTCACAGTCAGGACTCATCAAAGCCACTTAAAAAGTATCTGGCAAAAAGTTCCCAAACATTAAATATGGTTCTCTTTATTTTGGCATGCCAAGACTCACAGCATGTAGCGGTCTGTACCAGCAAGAAAGGAGGGATGGGCCAACACATCCTGGTAAAATGAGAAAGGATACAAATCTTGGCTCCCTGTTCAAACTGAACCAGAACTGAACTGTTCCTAAGTGATGAAAAAAAAAATCTTATGGGATTTCCAGCTCATTTCTGTAGGCTCGAGATCAGATTCTGAACTACTGTGTTTATGCAAAAGTGAACCAGACCTTTGAATATTTGGAGGAGCATTCACTGCTGAGCCGCGTTTTTCTTGGATGTCAAAAGCTCGGGAAGTTCTCATATTTTTTAACAGAGAAGAGAAGAGGGATAAGGTGGGGGGGGAGAAGGAAGAGGGCCTTTTTGTTGCTACAACATAAATAGTATATTGCATACAGCTGCTTGCGCGCTTCCCTGTGTGGTCAACAAAACAGGGAACATATTTTAAGCTTGTTTTCCAAAACACTGCATGACAAACTTGTACTCAGAGGCCCATGAAATACAGCTCCTGACTGTGGACATCTCACCACGCTCCATCAGACACTCGCTGCTGCTGGGTGAATGAAGGAAGCAAAACATTGGGACAGCCCAAAACATGGAAAACTAAAGCTGCAAATCACATCTCTGCACTTCTACGGCACAACCTAATTTAGAACTGCTTGTAAAAAGCTTAATTTTAACAGATTCTGGTAAAGCAAAAATAGGCAAGGTTGAGATGGAGGCGACAAAAATGATTAGAGGGCTTAGCAGATATGAGGCAAGATTGATAAGGGTGGGAGTGTTTAGTTTAGTGAGAGATGAGTAAGAGGGAAGATGATAACAAGTATACAAGTTGTGACTTGGCCTGAGAGGGTACATCTGGTGATTTTGCCATTTCTCATAATGCAAGAGAAAGGGGACATTGAATGAAGTCAGGAGCAACAGTCACCAAAAAAAAAATCCCAAAACAAAACGTCAGATAAAAGGATTTTTTTTCCTTTCTTAATATACAACTCATAATTACTCTCTGGAACTTACTGTCACAAGATATCACCAGGGCCAAGAGCATGGGGAGGATGCAAAGAAAGGATTAGACACTTGCAGAGATAGTCATGAGAGCATTTACAGATACCTTTGGAAAGATAAAAATAGAAATCAAGGTACAAATGTTCATGCTTCAGGGCACGAATCAACCTTAAATTGCTGAAGGCTGGGAGCACATTTTCTCCCATGGACAGGTCCTTCATGGGCTTCTGCCCAAGGATTTCAGCCAGGGCTGGAGACTCCCCTGTCCAACAGGCTGCAACTGCTCCTGCCCCTTGGTCTTTCCAGGTATCTCAGTCCTGCACCTCTGATCCCAAAGCCCATTCCTCAGCCCCCCCCCGAGCCACCTCAACCCTCAGAGAGCTTCTGGGCGGGGGGGCAGCCATTTCACCTGGCCCCAGGCTGCTCATTTCCTCTTTCTTCTTTACATCACATTTAAGTTTCAGGTCCTTATTTTGCCAGCCCTTCCTCTCCTGGCTATTTTGACTGCCATTTTTTCCTCCCTCAAACCCAAACCCCCAGCTCCAGCCCCTGCCATCCACTTGGGCTCTCCAGGGAGCGCTGACCCCTTGGACCCAGAAGGTGAAGCATCCACCTCCAGACCCACCAACAGCGCACAGACTTGAACACAACTTCAAGATGTCAGGCAAATTTTCCCTTTCTCGATGTGAAGCTGTTCCTCAGAGGAAACCTACATCCCTGAGGAGGAGGAGGACCCTCCTGCCGATCCGGCACCTGCGGGGCAGCGGCAGTCAGGCGCTATTACGGACCGCGGAGCTCATCAACGCGCTGGAACTGACATGCAACTCAGGGAGACAAAGAGAGATTTTGAAAGCAAGTCAGTCTATTAAATTTATACCTACCTGCACAATGTGAAGCAAACCACATCTCGGTTTCCTTTCATGTGCATGACAGTCTTAACTTGTTTCTTTTAATCCCATAAAAGCAGCTAAAGCATGCAACATGCTTCCCGGAGATGAAGCAAACCTGTATTTTACTTCCTGACAGTGATTTAGTTTATAGGGTGTTGGTTTTTTGTTGTTCTTTTTTTTTCAGGGAAGATAATGAACATTGTCCAAAGCTGGTATTGTAAAGGAAATACTACATGCTACATGCTAGACACCTGGCATTTAAAAGAGAATCCCATAAATTGACACCGTCTGCAACGGACCAAACACAGCTGCAACCCCTCACGCTGCACAGACACCAGCACTGGAGGCTGGAAGATCCCAGCATCTCCCGCCAAGGTTTTCTTTGGAAATCAGCACCCTTCTGAAAATTCAAAGCATCTCTCCCTTAGTCGGTCACACCCCAAGTAGGACCGGGGAGATGACCAGGGCTGTATGACTACGCAATAAATCCAGCAAATCCAAAGGGCTGGAGCAGTAATCCATGGAAATGTTCCAGGCAAAAGGGGGTTTAAGTGCCTTTAATTCCCAGCTGCAAGCCCAACAAGCTGCCAGAAGGCGGAGATCACTGAACACAAGGGGTTAATGGCCTTGCTAAAGAAAATTATACACATAATTTCCTTTTATCATAAAACAATACGTTTATTATTTTCTGTATATCTGTTAAAGGGCATGGCCTTCTGAGTGGAAAACAAAACACAGCTTGGTCACATGTTTATTTGCTTCAGCTACTCCCTTTCCCTTCTGATAAATAATCAAACATGCCATCCAGAAAAAACAAAACCAGTGAGCTGGGAAATTTGATGGTCATCAAATAGACTAAGATACCAAGAAAAGCAGCCCACTGTTCCCACAGAGAGTTTTCTGCCCCACACCTACACTAACATCTGAGTAAATAACTTCAGTCACTCTTTCCATTTTCCCCATGAAATTACTCCTACTGTTAAACAAATTGTCCTTAAGGCAGTTGCAAACACCATTTTTTTTTCTGCAAAGTAGAACAACTTCTGAACATTAAAAAGCCAGACTAGCAATATATTTTCAAAATATGTTTGTTGTACTTGCGGTTTGGCTGAACACACAGCTTGATTTCTCTCTCTCTCGCTCTCTTTTCTAGGAAGATGGGGGTTTACAGTTTAAAATTTTAAAGTGTATTTGGATCTTGGAGAGGCAGGAAAAGCCTCAAGGAGGATGGGTTTTCTCCACAGGGCAGGCAGCATATTTTCCATTTTCTCTTATGTTTCACACTATACAAACACCATGAATGCATGCCAAAAAAAAAGTTACCTGCTATTTCAGTGGACTTTTGCGGGGGGGGGGGGGAGAGAAACCACTGAGAAATATCAAGCAGTTTTTTTAAGTCACTTGAACAGAGGGGGAAAAAATCTAGCATCCATGTTGTGACATGGATTACTCAGAGGATCTACACTATCTTCCAACAACCCCTGAAGACCATTCATACAACAATCATTAATACTGAAAAACTGCAGAGAAAATCCCTCACGTGAGAAGTTAACAACCATTACCCGGCATGAGCACGCTTTCCCTTTCCTTTTGTAGTACCACAGGTCTAAACAATAGTCATATGAATGAGATAATAGCCATGCTTGTCTCAGCAGCCTGATTTTTATTAGCATGAAATTGGTACAAATATTAGCGAGGCTGGTTCGCATGCAGTGCCAGAGCCACCATGCAAACAATTTGTGGAAAACAAAAAAGCCATTCGGTGGGTTTGCGCCACTTTTGCTGCCCAGAGCAGCAGCAATGTTTCCTTTTCTTGGAGGGGTTTGTTGTTTAGGTACTTTTGGCAATTGTGCAAAGAGAAGCTGCAGCACCCGGCGAGCAGCGGGGACGGTGGCACATGGCTGCTCCCGTGCCAGAGGGGCAGCACCGCAAGGTGACAGGCACCCCAAAAGAGGACTTGGCCCTCGCCACAGTTCTCCAAAGCCATGCCAGAAACCCCACCCTTTTCAACACTGCCATAAACAACCTGAACTGGCTGCTTTTGCTTCAAACCAAAGCAATTCCCCTCTCCTGTGCTCCAAGCTGCCTGCGCAAGGCAGCGCGTTAAAAGTTCAGCCCTGCCTGCACGCTCCTTTCCTCTGAGCGCTCGCAGAGAAAATGAAGAGTTTAACAGAGTGAGCTCTTACTGTCTGCCTTTAGATTTCCGTCTTCGCGCTGGAGATGTTTCTGGCTGTTTCTGTGAAGCGGGGGCTGAAGAATGGTAAAAAGATGTTTGAATAAACAGGAAGTGCCGTGCAGCCGGAGCACAGGCTGGAGGGAGACGCTGGAGCACTGCCCTTCGCGGCAGCCACCGGGCTCTGCCTCCACAGTAGCAACCTCTGCTTTTACTAAATGACAAAGAAACCGCAAAGCATTCCTTCCCTAATTCTTCCCTTGCGAAGTGGTGAGATCAGCTGGAGCTCACAGGTAATCTCAAAGTTGGGCTTAGCACTCCACCCGGCACAAAAATCTAGTGACTCCACACTATTAAACCCCCCTATCTGTGAGCAGAAACAGGCAGAACTAATTATGTCCCCAAATAGACCAAACAGCAGGCAGAAGCACACCTCGCTTCTGCATCTAGGCAAATTCGGATTTGCACGGAAGTCCAGCCAAGCTTGACGTTCCTACCCTCGACAGTGCTGTGACTTGCTCTGGAAACCGGCTCGGGAGGCTGGCCGGGCTGCAGATCTGTTTTCTCTGTGTGAACTGAAATATAAACAACCGCCCAAAAAACACAGCTTGTCTTGGGTGCAGGGACTTGCATTCAGCATCCCCGAAAGTGTAACTTCAGCATTCCGGCAGATGCCACCCCTCCTTCGCTGTCTCCTTCCCCTCCCTAAAACAAACTACCTATTTAACTGGAGATGACTAACTAACCGTCTCCCCACCCAATTATCAAAGCCCTGTCTGCTGTCATATTGGTGACATGACACAGATATTGTCAAGAAAAAGTAAACTGGGGCTGGCACTCAAAGGCAGCTCGTGAAGAGATGAGCAGTCGAACAGCCATATTCAATAAAAAAGAGGAACAGGATTCCTTTAGAAAATGTATTGCTGTTGTGGCAACGTGCTGCTGCCACTGAAGGGACTGATTTGTTATTTAGCATGTAGTCTTGGACTGTCTGTCATTCTGGGTGCTAATGCTCTGCTAAAATAACTCATTGGGAGCTGTCAGTGGGATGTTTACATAGGCCCCCAATCTTTTCTTCATACAAGGAAATTTTTTACTGGAATTCATCTTCTTTTGATCTCACATTCAAAGCAACAGCAGCTTGATAGACATGCAAGTCTGAAAGCAAATCCAGACGCTGAAGATAAACCGCCAGAGTATGACAGGCAGGAGCATCTAAAGCTTATAAAAATGAAGAGAACAGCATGTCGTCTGAGTATTACAATAGCAGAAATCAAGAGACATATTAGGTGGAACTGATCAGCCACAAAAACAGTTCAAAAGGCAGATCATAGAAACAGAAGACTAAGCTAGAAAAAAAATAAAATTGGAAAGATCTGCTTTACAGAGGCATCACCTCCTTTCTGAGCACCGCAGCGTTTCCGCTCCAGCATGTAAACTTAAGGGGAAAAAAAGAACAGGGCTGGTGCTGTCTCTCCTAACTCAGCAGTTCTTACCTTCAACTCACCAATTAATTTGCCGTCTGTACGTTTCAATTACGTGTTATTCAAAGTGAAATAAAAATAGGACACTGTGCCACTCGCATCTACAGCCCAGCCCTCCCCAGCACTCCAGGGATGGGGAACTGGTGCCTCTTCGTTAGGAATTACATCCCCCTGCAAGGTGAAAAAGGGGCCGTGGCCCTGCCACCATTTTAGCTTCCTCATCTTTACAAGGGCTGAGACTTGGGATGCTCCTGAGCTGTGCCTCTGCCACCAGTGCAGAAATATTCGTTCAGGAGGTAATTTTATTTAAATTGAATTACGTGTGCCACGGAGCCCACAGTTATGTTCTGAAGGCGACACTTGCCGGGAAACAATTGCTGAAACTTTCTCTAGAAACCCATACATTTTTAATTTTTCTTCCCCAAATAAGCTTCTTATTCTAATTGAAGTCAGCAAATATAATGAAAAAGTAATTCTCAAACAATTTTGTACTTAGAGCTATTTGTTAACAAACACTGAACGAGCAGCAGTGTTAGGTTAAAGGGCAGCAGGATTCCACATTATAATTTAGCCTGCGGTTATTTCTGATTAAGAACACCCTCCGGGACGGCAAAGCAAGATCTTCTTTTGCAGCAGGCATAGCTTTTAAAATTAGCCTCTTCTCAATAATAAAACCAACAGGAAAACTGTGGATTTAAAACTGTATTAAGCAATTTGAAGTAGTGCAATCAGTTTATGTCTTGCTTTCTGCAAACCACTGTTCCCTGCCTTAGTCAAGTTTCAAACGTAAAAATGCTGCCTGGATTCTGAAACTGTTGTAAGAAAGTCACCTTCTGTCATGCTTATGTAGCTATCTAATGTGCTAAAGGCTGATTATTTATCTTTAAACTGTACTAGTTTAATCTTTTAAGGTCACCACTAATCTGCTCCAACCTTTTAAAAAATAGCAGCTTTCAAGACTTACTGCTGGAATCACTAAACTCTGAGCTGAATGTCATTGTAAGGGATACATTAGCCAGAGTGAGTGTAGTTTTACAATGTAAACACCAAATATAAATCCCCACCTAAATGAGAAGAAAAATATGATGTCCATGCCAGGAGAAATATCCGTAAATAAGGCCAACGCTGTATTATTTCACACAAATATCGTTCCAAATCATGTTGCTATTTCTCTCTCATCCCCCTCCCTTCCCAGTGCAAAACTTGGGTATAATTTAAAGGATCATTAGGTGTTTTTTCTTTATCTTTTCCCTTTCTCAGCAGCAACTTTGCCTGCCTGCTGTGAAGCCTCCTGACCGCATTTGGAAGTTGTTGCAAAGTCCAAAACCCCCTCATAGGTTATTTGTGTGCATGTGCTGCACAGCAGCCTTTTATACTCTTCTTTTTCCTTTTCCCCTAGACTTCTTCTGGACTTGAATGTCACAGTAGACCTTGAATGTGAAATGGCTTCAAGCTAATTGCTTTAATTGCTTGAAGATGTGCAGGCAGGTGAAACCTGATCCCCTTGGCCATTGTAGAGACCAGGAACAACACAGGAATGTTTACATAGTGGTTTGAGTTTAATAGACAGTAGAGCTGAGTTTCAGACAGCTAGCAAAAACACAGCTAATAGGTGACCTCTTAATGTAGTCCTCCTTTTTAAAAACAAAATACAATTTCGTTTTATACAAGGCAATGTCCCTAAATGCCAAGGTTATCTGCTTGACTTTTTGAGTGAGCATGCACTGCGTTGCACCTGACATTTATACCAGAAACTCTATCCTGAATGCATTTCCCTCTACCTTAAAACAAAAAGCACTTTATGTGTCAGTCACCTTACAAACAGATTAGAGCTGGATGGGGTTTCCTGGTAAGTGCAGTCATTTTAATTTAAAATTGAGTGTTTCTCACCACTGTCACATTCCTTCCCCCTCATCCCCTGGGCACTCCTACCCTCTGGTGGGCACTGGCACAAGTCCTTGGAAGGGTCTTCTGGAAAGGCCAAATACTTTCACTGCTTTTCTAGACTTTTACTGCTTTTCCAGAGCTTCCAGTGCATTTGCACCACGCTGCTAAGATACGACGCACTTTTGCAAAGGCACAGTTTGGTTTCACACACGGCACAAATTCAGCAGCTCCTCCTCAGGCAAAACTCCTCCTGACTGAGAACTGCAGCATTCGGGGTCACTGACGATCAGGCTTGCTTTCCAAGAATCATGAGGTAAGTAAAACACACTTGAAACCAGCCAAAGACCAGTGAGCAGGTACAGCACAAGTGTAGAAAGCAAAGACTGAATTTGGCAGCAGCGGTAGCATAAAGATATTTACTGTAGTTCTAGTCCAAAAAACAAACACTGAAAACAGGTAATACCAAATAGTCACTTTCCTGGCACAGGAACTTCAAGTTGTTTTGCCAATCCTAAAAAACAGTTAAAATCACTTGTATTGAGTGAATACCAGCTGAGTGAATACCAGCATGTGTTGTACCCCAGACAAAAAGAAATAATTAAAATAACATTTATGGAGGAAGGAAAAAGGGAAGGCAGTCTGAGATGTAAGACTGGAAAATGCACAAACACACTGAGGCAGAGGAGATGAGGCCAAACTAACACATATTTCATATGAACGAGAAAGGAAAGCAATTCCCTGCCACACAATCCTACAAATAAAGGGCATTTCCAGTCTGATCTTGGCAATTACACTCAAAAAAGTTTCAAATTCTCTAGTACTTTTCGCTGCAGCTACCAGCCCCTTGAACAGAAGCAAACAGAAGCAGGAGGGAGGCTGCTCCAACCACTCTGGATGCAAACTGTGGCTCCCAGGAAGACAATAGATGCTGGCTGCTCTGTTCTACCTTGCCTGCTATTCCCAATCCTCTGAAGCAAATGAGTAACTGATCTTAAATAATACAGAACAAAGGGAACAATAGGAGCTGGAAAGCAAGCTGGGATACTTGGGAACATGCCTCGTTCTTTTGAGACAGAATCTCGCCGGCACACATGCACACACTGAGTTATAGAATCACAGAAGTTGTCCTGTGTCGTTCACCCCCCCTCGCCCATCACCTCCTTAAAAGCTCAAATTCCAGCCACTGTGGGGTTTTAATAGATTTTTTTTCTGCACGGCCCGAAACATTAAGAAAAAAGGAGAAAGTTCAGAATAGGGAAAAAAAAAAAAATAGAACAGAGTCAATTTAAAGATTTAGTATAAACTAGTCCAAGCCTGTGGGAGGAACGCTAAGTGGAAAAAGTAAACATGGTCCCCCCAAGAAGTTCCCCTGGAAGCTGAGCAGGCAGCCAGTGCCTGGTACCCGCTGCCCCGCGCCCGGGGAGGTCAGCACAGCTATGCTAAACTGACAGGTTCAGTTTACAGCAGGCCAGCACTTTGTTTGGATATACTGGCCTTGCTCACCGCCAGCTTAACAACAGATGGCTCGAAAACTTTCATTATGTTGCAGAGGGCTGAACTGCAAACAATCGGGAAAACTGTGAAAAGTTTAACTCCCTGCGAGCCGAGCGGGGAAGTGCTGCCCTCGCCAGCCGGCGTCTCCTCCCGCCCCGGCTATGGGCGCCTTTAAATTAATTAAAGCGGGATGGGATGATTAATCATACCTGCACACGGTCCTGGGGATGCCTGGGAAAAAGAATTTGCGATTTGACAAGGTCATTTCAATAAAAGTAGCATTCCAGGAGAAAATGGACTTTGACGGATTGCAAAGCTGATTTTAAACCTTCCTCAAGCCTCTGGCTCTAGGAAAGTTATAGAAAGTTTCTGCAATAATCCTCTAATCGGGGTTTATCAGGAGCTTTCTGATGAGAGTTCTTCCATCTACAGAAACAGAGCCTCTGTCCCTCACATTCCCACTTCAAACTTTCACCCTCCATGGCAAGAGAAGGCCAGCAAATAATCTAACATGCAGATCTGAATATGATTTATCCAAATCTGTGTATAATTTAAATATTCATCTAACTGATTTGATTCATATGCACCCTAATATCTTTTAATGCTCTAAGGCAGGTTATAAAGGCACCTTCCGAGGTTTAATTCAATTGACAGTCTTATATACATCTCATCACTGAAAACGCATTATTTTATATTGTTCAAGAAATGAACAAATCTGTTTTCCACAAATGTATTTTAAAAGCGACTCTTTCCTGTTATTGAAAGAAAATTGTGTTTATTACTCCTTTAGCATAGTGTAAACTCATAAACGTCAACAGAGAGTACAAGGAAAACTGTCAACTAAATATTGTTTCCTTCATGAGCTGCTCTTCCAAGTCAATTACGCCTTTCAACTTCTGGGGCATTGTATGATAAACTGGCAGTAAAAATCATTCACATTAATATACCATGGTGCCTTGCCTGCAAAAGGTAATTAAAGAAGTAAATGACTCATAAGAATAGACATATTAGCTGCAAAATGAAAGGCAACTGAGCTGCCACATGAAAATATGTACCATTAAGATACTGCATTTTCATATTCCTGTAATCAGCTTCAGTAGACTAATGCTTATTTAATCCAGTTCTCGCCTAAGTCCATCAACAACTGTTTTTTGCTGTTTTCTCCTTCACTGAACATTATGTGTGCAGGTTTGGAATAAATACTGCAATAAGATTTTTGCATAGTCAATTGAAGAACAGGTTTTTTATCTTTTAAAAACTATTTTTCTTTCCCACCAAGAGGAATACAGCAGAGAAGGATACCAAGAAACCCCACATTTCCTGGGGTTCTTTCAGTGCCAATATGCTTTAAGTGAAATATACACTCTGGTCTAGCATTAACCATTTTGATTTGTGAAATACAGCAGGAAATCAAGCCTCATCTTCCAACTTTCCTGTTCTTCATATGGGAAAGGTTTGCCTCGTTAATGCATGTTTTCATTAGGGTTAGAAAAATTAGACAGGCTTTCTCTTTCTTAAGTCTTTGACACAAGGTGGGGCAAGGAGAGGAAGGGGCACTGCTGGGATTGTGGAGGAGATGGAGCTGCAGGCTGGGGAGCCACAGGGGCATCACCCCCAACGATTTGCTCTGCCCAGCCCAGCCTCAGCTGACAAGAACCAAACTCCAAACACAGGCACCATCCTGGCATCCCACCTCGGCAGCAGGACCGCCAAGCTCAGCACAACACACTCCTGATTTTTGGAAGGGCCATTGCTGGGAGCTCACCCTGCAGTACACATCTCAGCCCAGCCTGTTTCTGTAGCCAACACATAAACCAAAGCCTTTTGGTGAAGGGTCTTGGGTTGAACTTCACAAGTTCATCTTTCTCCTCCCAAGGGGACAGCAGGGAGATGGTGAAATTCAGGGAACGAAGTAGAGTTGTGTCCAAAAGAAAACACCCTGCAAAATACTCAAACATTTCTAACTCATCCAGTTTGTGAGCAGTAATTAAAATATTCTTTTCATCACAATAATAGCTCTGTAAGGCCAAGATCCAAACTGCTTTTGACTGCACAGCTCTCACAATTATTTCATTTTCTAAAGTATGGGGTGGAGTGAACTCCAGTATCTCAGCTACTGCTACAATGCTCTGTTGACAAATGCTGAGTTTCCTAAACGGCAGACGCAGTGTATGTACCATCCATCCTTTATTTATTGTGCCCGACACAGGTTTATCCTTGCAAAAAGAGATTTTTCAATAAAAATCTTCACACATTGCTTCGCAACCTGCATTATATGTTGCTTATTTATCACTATCAGTACGAGATAGTGTTAGACTTAAAATGCAGGATCAATCATTATTTAAACTGTATTATTGCTTCTCCATTTGAGCAGACATCACTTTGTACCCACAATTAATGAGCTCTAGTCCTTTTTCTAATTAAGGAACAAAGGTTCTTGTGTGCAGAGTATAGAGTGACACTGTCTAGAGAACACACATTTAAATAGAAGAGAATCCTTCTAATTACCTTACAATGGGATTTTTCATATCCAGGAACATAATAGGATCAAGAAATTAGAGCATTTCCAACAGCATTTCCAAATAAGTCATCACAAAACACCGTTAAAAGGTAATAATGCATCCCTAAAAACAAGGGGACCTTAAGGAGACTAGTGCCTAACACTTTGGTATTTACAGAATTAACCTCTGAGCATTGATACAGGGAAAATGCAACACAGAAATAATTTTACAGATGTGTATGCACAGAGATAAATTTTAAAAAAAAAAAAAAAAAAAAAAAAAAAGGAGTCAGCTATTAGAGCCTAAACCACTTTAGGCTCACACAGATTAGGATCCAAACACATAATTAAGAAAGTCAGAAAGGTAACCTTGCTTTATCCAGTAATTAGGGCTGTTAGAAATCGGATACTGTCTCTTAAAAGTGTTACAAATACACGGCACTACTAAATAACCTGCACTGCTGGGAAAGTATACTCGCTATCAAGGGCAAAGCTGCTATACACTGGGTAACAGTAAATGACAGACTGTTGTTCAAGTCCATTAGCTGCTATGTGATAGGAGCACATTCACTAGCACACGACCTGTGAAAAATCTTAGATCTCTTTAAATCTTTGAATTGGATTGCTGCATTAATTCTTAAGAACTGCAATCCTTCAACCAAGTCAAATTACCCTCATTAACAGGGGAAAAACTGCCTCTGCAATAAGTTTAAAAAAAAGAGATATTTATTACCTATAATCACTTTCATGTACTTCACCTGGAAGTGTGACAAACTGGGACAACAACTTCAGAGGCTGGCACCAGTTCAGCTGCTGGTGGGGCCGGGGTGGAGGGGACACGCCGTGCACGTGTCACCCTCTGTGCCTGCGCGCGCTCCTGCGCCGACGTTCAGCGGGAATGCTTCTTGGGGAAAAACCTCAATGAATGTTCTAAGAAAAGAAAAATCACTAAGAATAAGCACAGGCACTGAAGCGATCTCTGTGTGTGCCACTGAAATAACCGCAAAAGAGGAGGGGAAATTCTTCAGTTATTCAAGGCTTGATTAGAACACTACTTCATAATTAGGCTTGTTAAAAGTATTGTCATCAACCAGAAAATTCATGTACTAACTCAAAGGTCTCAGAAGCTGGCTCAAGCCTTCTATTCATTAACAACATCTGCTATTAATGTTTAACCCTCATAAACTTGCACCAAACATCCAGCATTCAACAAAGCTTAAAAATAAATATTTTGTTGCACTGTTTTATCCGCGTGGTGATCTGCTCAGTTCTGCAGATACCAAGAATCACTACAACGGCCAGAGAGATAACAGACAAATATTTGGTCTTTGTTGGAAAGAAGATATTCCTTTCTCCAGTCACTGCTTCTCTGCACTTCAGATGCTACAGCTCCTGAGCCAGGCCAGTGCAGCACAATAAACAGCAATGCAGACATACAGATATACATGCACCTATACAATGGTATGAATCATTTATTTTGAAGATGAAACTCCCTGGAACAATTTTCAGGATGAGTGTTCTAAAGGACCCTGTTTAAATTTCTTTCTAATTTAGAAATGAGCGCTCCTGGGACGAAAGATTCCCTGTGAAATGGGGAGCTGAGTAAGTCCAGGATCCAGAAATGAGAAACAGAGCGTTTCATCTTCATTTTACTGCTGTGAACCCAGATGAGAGCCCTGATCTCGCAGTCAGATCCTAATGGGCAGATCCTTGGAAGAGCCTTTGGAAAGACTCATTTCCACCAGTGTGGTTTTAATGTAAGCGTTGCAATCTGCTTGTGCAGGCTCATTTACAGCGTGGAGACAGAGCTAAGTGGTGAGCTAATGCGACCATCTAATGACTCCTGGAAGCGCATCCGGACATCCCCCCGTCCCTCCTTCCACGGATGGATGTCGGTAGCACAGCCCCTGCTGGGCCCATTCTGGTTCACAGGGGCAGCCCTGGAGCACTGGTGAGCACATCCCACAGCTCCCTGCCTTCCCTGCTCCCTCCTGCCCACACTGACCCCTGTGCAAGCTGACCCCCAAGTCTCCACAGAGCCTGGAATTCCAGCGTCAGGCGGGTGAAGATCCCGCCTGCACTCATCTCACCGTCATTTTCTCATCTGCAGCAACGCCAAGATACAAACCAAGCCACAAAAGTAATGAAAAATACAGCTCTTTTTGTCTTCAAACATGACATTCATGGCGGATTCACTGTCTGCATGTTGCAGCACGCTCTATTCTTAGCACCGTGCCTTTTAAAGTTAGGCCCATTATTTTCTACGGTGTATCAAGATCAGTATGTATAACATATGCCATATTGTTGACACTTCCCTGGATGTACTGCACACCATATGCCTAAAGCACTAAAAGGGGTGATGAACAGAGTGGCAATACTGAAAGGAGAACAAGATACACCGAGCATGTTGAATGAATTCAGTTATATAATTCAGCCAATAAGGGTTTCCATACATTTAACAATCTCTTCCTCCCCCCCTTTTTCTTCCCCCCCCTCCCCCTTGTATAAAAATGAATTTAACAACTTTCCACTGTGGAAAGTTAACACCCTGGACACGTATTCAAAGCAAACATTTAATCACAGTGGGCCCACCAGGTCTAAAAAGTATACATGTAAAGATAGATCATATATAATCACACCAATAAAACAAACAAAAAAGGACTATTCATACATTTTAGCAGTAAACTAAAAAAATAAAACATACAGTTTTGCTCCTGCTTGCACTTGTCCTTTATTTTACCTTGCATAAATCTATACCACAAGTTCAGTTCCTAGAACTAGGGAAGATGTCATCTTGCCCATCTTCAGAGCTTTATTTACTAGTTTCTCTACTAAGAATTATTATTTGAAGAACCCAGAAACTAATGCTCTCTTACACTACAGTATTTTTGTCCAAATCTTCTGGAACGGATTATAAAATTGAAATGTAAGAAGGAACACAGCCGAGCTATATTTATAACACGAATGCTGCTCCTCAGCATCTGATACATACACATGTGTATCCTCATTTCCATGCCATCCCTCAGCACGCTCTAATGGGTACACTAACTGCATACTCGTCATTAAAATAAAAGAAAAAAGAGGGAAAAAAAAGGAACTGACTCATCACTGAGAACAGTTTTGACAGTACTTGCATGCAAAGCCCTGGCAGAGAGGCTCAAGCTATTTAGTTGTGACCGGATACAAATCAAAAACTTTGGAGTGAATTTATAATTAAAGGAAAAAAAAAACCAGACAAACTCTCAGCACAGGTACAGACTGATGCACAGATGAACCCAGGTCTAATCTTCAAGTTTAGCCCTTGGAGTTATGTGCTACCTGCAGGAAGGCAAAGATCTGGAAAGCAGGTATCACTGCAGGGAATTCCCACTGCCAAGACACTGACAGGGTCAGGAGAAGGGAAGAGCGAAGCAGAAACACCTGGCAGGAACACACAGGACCCTTCCAGGGGGAGAATCCCAGCTGGCAACAAGCACAGGGGAGGTGTAGGGAAGCAGGCTGCTCTCCTGGCACCCCGGGAGCACGGCCAGCTCCTCACAGGGATGCTGCTAATGCTGTGGAGCTAATGATGCCACGCAAAGCTGGAGCTTCCCCGTCCTCTGTCGTTAGTGCCCCTATGCACCCACAGGCAATGGATCAAAGGGGCTATGAGAAGATAAGGAGAATCCATTTTAATTTCAAAACATGAAAATTCTGGCACAGGAGATCACTACAGAAGATCAGTTCTGTTATGTATCCATGGTGTGTGGAAGGGGAATGTTACATTTTAAATGTACACACACACATACCTATTTATCTGAGTAAGCAGTATCATTAGCAGAATAAAACAACCTAAAAGGAACATGAGCCTTTTGTTAAAAGTGGAAGACAATCTTCTTCGTGAAAAACATCAAAGAAAAGTAACACATGCTCATGTTTAAAAACAGTCTACGCCTAATACAGAACATCAAGATGTTAAAAAAAAACCAAAACCAACACAAACCAACAAACCCCTTCCCCCTTTGCTTCACATATTTTCCTTAGAAACAAACTTAGTTTGTTTCTTGCTGACCAAGAAAGGGCTGCCAGTGCCCATTTAAAGCACTGGCTGTGCAGTCCAATGAGAAATCAGATAAGAATTAATATACAGAACTTTCACATTCTCAAAATTAGGACAAGTGGAAGTTTTGTGAGTGGAAACACTTGCAGTGCATTTGAATTGGGCCAGAAGGTAAACAGAGGAGTATGCTCCAAAAAATTAGAAAAGGAAGGGGTTTAGACAGGCATGCCAGTGCCTGCTCCGTTCCTTCTCTGGAGGAAAACAAAACAAAACAAAGCAAAACAAACCAGCTTCACTTTGCAAAAGCCACGACTCTAGAGCTATTTGCAGAGGGAAGTGGTGAGCAGGCAACACCTCCTGTCAGCATCCCTGGGGCTGTGCCTTCAGTACATCAACACTGGCCATGAGATGTCAAGTGAGGGTGTGAAAAACCCTTTTACCTTCTGGTCTCTAGCTCAAGGCTGGTCCAAGTAGAGCACAGCCAAACTTTCTACTGGCTGCTGGCGACATTAGCTTGATGGACTTCATCCAGTTGCTTGTGGACTACTGTCCATATTAGGAAAAAATCCCCACTTGACATTGGCACCGGGATCCAGCCCTATCCACAGACACCGGCAGCACTACAGACTTTGCCTCAGCAGCCAGGTTGAGACACAAGGATCACAGCCATGTCAATGTGCCCAGGATCCTTAATAAACACAATCATGTAAAGCCAAAAGCAATTCTACCATGGCTAATTAAAACATTTCTTGTGCTTGCTCTGTAAGAAAACCCACACAACAACACACGAGCAACAAAAACAAAAGCAAAAAAATCCCCTAAACCGCCCTGTGGTGAACTTTGCTTCCTCTTCTGAGCAGTACTGGTGAAGTTTGCAGGGGAGCTTGGGAGGGGTAAAAGGGCACTGCCACCATGGCAGCTTTTAATTCTGCCAGGAAGATCCCCCAGACCTGTAACGAGTGTCTGCTTCCTACCCACCAGGGCCATGAATCACCCAGACTCCTAAAAGGTTCAATTCATGTGCCCACTCAGAGAACTCATGAGATGCCTGATAGTCATGTGTCATTCAAGAAGGGAACAAAACTGTATTCTTCTCTGAACTGAGGTAGCTCCTATTACCAAGAGACCATCTCCCCTGGGAGCGACCAGAAGAGCAAAATGAAGGAGAGCTGACTCAAAGCTCTGCCTCACAAAGACACATAATTGATGCAGAAGGGAAAGAGTTATCAGGAATCTGCCACTACCCTTATTTTGCCAATAATCTGGGGAATTGGTGAAAGGGTTTTAAAAGCAGTGAAAAATACCCCAAATTTTTACTAGATACATCCCAGACAGACAGGTTGCTCTTCAGGAAAGACTGCTCTCCTCCTTGGATAAGAGCTTGGCAAAAGCAAAGGAGGTTTTTGCCACCTTAAAATTGGATGATTTCTTCTCATGATTAGCTTCACTCTTCCAGGGGCCTTTTGAGCAGCTGGAGGTGATGCCTGGCCTCTATGCGTGCTCACAAATCCTTTGCTTCTTTTGATATCCCCTGCTTCAAAATCTCAATCCTTATCTACTGATGCTCTTAAAAGCCTGGGAGATACCAGCCTGGTCTATGTGGGCCAGGGGTAACTGACCCCCCCCCCCCCGCCCCCCCAGACTGGGCTGAAATGTGACACACAAATATAGCATTTGACACTGCCATTTCCTGTACATGACAGCTGGGAAGAAAAGGGTACAAAAAAAGGAAAGGGGCACTTTTTCAGCTTAAAAATTAAATGGTTGTATTGCTCTGCATTTGATAGAAAATTAAGGAAAAACAAGCAGGAAAAATCCTGCCCTCCTGCTGCTTCTTACTGCTTTTCTTCCTTTAATTACTGCTCTACTAGATAAACTAAAGGATAAAACTGAGAAAAATATAAAAACCTAGAAGCACCCCAGCAATTGCTTCACATCCTTGTTACTTTCCTGGCAATACCCATGACTCAATAGAAATGTTATCCACATTCTCTTTTTTCAAATATTTTGCCTTACAAAATTCAGCTACAAACTAGAGAGTGCAACTAAGTTTCAGGCAGCCTGGCACATTCACTGTCACTCAATGTTTTACCTTTCTCACTAGCACCTTTTGATCTCTCAGGCTTTGGGAACACTAAGCTGAACTGATCTCCTGCTGTAATTCGTAATTACCAATTCACAGCTATTTCAGCACTCTGTAGATGCCAGCCTGCTGCTCAAGTATCAATACAGAAATGAAAAATGCTGAATATTTTTGGCCAGTTGAGATTTTTTTCAAAATTTTCCCCATTCCTCCACAGTGCTACAAAAACCACACTGAGCTGCTGCTGTCACCGAGGAGCCAACCTGGACGCTTCGTGCTGCACAGAGCCAAGAGAAGGCTGCTTTCAAAGGGTTTACAGCACTGAAAAGGGGGTTATGATACATAAACAGCCCTTTTCAGGTTCAAAAAATCTTCTCTTCCCATTCAGCATCACCATTATCCCTATTGGTTTCCTCTGCCTGCAGCTGCTCCCCAGCAGGCAGATACAAAACGCGGCTCTGCGGGCACCGGCTGTGCTCAGCCCTCTCCCCTTGGCAGGAACGTGTCACCACGATGATCTCCCTCCAGCACAGGAGAAAAGCAGCCATGGGCCACAAAAAACAGCCACTGTGGGCCACAGCTTGGTCCCAGCCCAAGAAGGGGGCAGAGCTGCCTGTGCAGGGCTAATGGGGCTGTCCCGGTGGCCACCTCTGTACCCACAACACAATCTCTGCTATTGTTCTACAGCCATGAAAAATTGAACTGGACAGTTAAAGTTTCCCACTCCAAGTGTTGGTATGAGGCCCTGTACTATATTTTGCTCTCGTGGCTTACCTATGGGACCTTCAGCAAAGGAAGTCCATGCTGGGAGTGAATGTAAAATATGGGACGGTGCAGGCTGGAGACAAAGTCTCAACCAGAGTGTTTGGATTAAAGTGTTTCACCAGCAATCCTTCATTAAGCATTTGCTCCAGGTTCTCTTACAAACTACTAGCAACAGACACTCCCTTCAAAATCATCCTGAAGTCCTTCAACAAAACTAAAAAGCCTCTTGTCCACCATCTGGATTTTAGAGACGGGGCAATGAAAACACAGAGATGAGAAGAATTCCACACTGGAAAAAATACTCATGAACTACAAAGAGACAAGTAGTTCTGCACATTTAGAAGCTGAATTAGATGCAAAAAGCTTTTTCTTTTGTTGCTTACTTCCATAACTCAAACCCTTTCTGGTCCTCTCTTCAATATAATCAGTGAATTTACAAGTTGTAAATCCTCTTGTTCAATTTTTGGTTCTGAAAACAAACCAGAAAATGATCCTTTTAATCTTCAAACAACCTTAAGACAGAAACACTTCACGATTTCCCTGTTTGGTGGGGAAACATGCCAAAATACCAACACATCCCTGGCTGAAGCTTGGCTGTGCTGCAGTTTAACACTACACACAAGTCCTCCAGACCAGCACATGCAAAGAGAGGTCTCTTAACAAAATCCCAGCCTGAAATACTCCCCAGACACTGAAAAAGTTCAGGTCCAGATCCACATCCAGGTTTTGTATCTCAGATTTATATCTAAACCAAATATAAGGATTCTCTTGACTTCTTCCAAAGAATAGTCTTTTAAGACATAAGACTCCAGAACCAATAAAAAAGGTAATTTAACAATATCTCTAGTGTGTCACCAATCATTTAAAGGGCCTTGAGGCTGCTGCATTCCCACTATAGTACAGCAGCTTTCCCACCCTGCTGGTTTTCAATTGACACCCTCTGTGTTGATATTTTTTTCCAAGTTAAGCCTGATGGCATTTTTTAAGCTTCCCCTCACAGCTGATGTCCTCTGCTTGTGCCACTGCTGGGTACCAGAGTGCTGCTGTGGGCGGTGCCAGGTAGGGCAAGGCTCTGCTGGAACCCAGAGTGGTGGGACCAGGGGTCTTCTCCTCCCTATCCCCCAGGGCACAAAGTCCAGGAAAGTAAGGGAAACTTAACTTTCAAAGGAAGAAGTCAAAAAGGGAAAAAAAGATTAAAAAAAAAAAAACTGAAAAAGAAACCCCTATGAGGGGGCTATGATCAGGATCTCATAGCAATAACTAGCCTCAGACACTTGCCAGTGTATCCATCACTGAACAAACTGCTATTTCTTTGCCAAAAAGACAACAAAAATGACCCTTGCATACATTTTGCTGGTCTGAGCCCTAAGACTGCTTGGGAGATGGAATATCTGAGACAAGGGAAACACTCCATCTTCACTTGGCGTGAGTGGGAGTGTCACCAATTCATCCTTATTTTCCGAAATCCTGGGCACAGCCCAAAAAAGCCAGGAACTGCTGGCAGACAGAGCTGCAGCCTGAGGTGGCCAACCACAGCTCCCACCCAGCCCCTGTACTGAGGTGAGCACAGGACAAGCACATCCACTCCTCAACACCTATACCTCTAATAATTCTGCAGGGCCCATTGCTCCATCAAACACAACCATCCTGGCTCTCCACCTCGGTTTCTGATGCAGAGCAACAACGGGTGTTATTAACAGAAAAGAGTGGAACACCACCACTTAAAATGCACTTACCTCCTGCAAGTGAAATTAATAGTCATTGAAAAAAAAAAAAATTCTTCAAAAAGTTTTCCTTGCAAATAGCTAGAGCCTACCCCACCACCAGAGTCAGGAGGAAGTTTTCAAATGGGTAACAGCTAAATGAATATATCTGCTAAAGGAATCAGGGGTTTTTGTGCACTCCAAGGTTATGTGTTTAGCAGGCTTTGATACTTCAATGAAAAATTGAGGTGGCAATGATTTGCAGACTAAATTAATGTTAAATACTTCAAAGAACTGGACAAACAAGTCAGCAGCAAAAATTTTATAGGTTCACTTCCTTCAAGGGAACTTAAAGAGCCAGCATTTTATTGCTGAGAATTCTAGTCACTCCTTTTACCCCTCAGCATCTGTTTGAAATATGTAGTAGACAATTGCTTTTTTGGCTCTGACTCAGGTGGTTGAAATACAGGACAAACAGACTACTGTATATAAGCTTTCCTCCAGCAATGAAAATTTTTATTAACTCTCTTGCATAGCAAACTCTGCTGCCTAGCTTCCAATCCCTATAGAATCATCAAGGAATGTGGCTACTTATTAATTCCGGTGGTCAAGCACAGGGTGGATATGTTGAGACTTGTCTGCAATACGTAAACTCACATTTCAAAAAAATAAGAGGAAAAAAAGAAAGCTACAGAGGGAAGGAAAAACATAAATGAATTCTGTTTAGTTCATCATTCATAAGTGTAAAATTCCAAGCTAAATACAGGCTCGGTACATAAATATGTCAGCCCTGTCAGACTTTCCAGCCAAAGAAAACAAGGCCTATGGTGGAGGGGTTCAGAATCGCTCTCAGAGCCATGAACCTGCCCCACCTTCCACTGCTGTGTCAAATTCAGGAGTTTTCTCACATTGGTGCTTCATAAAAACACCCTGTAGACACTGCCTAAAAACTGTTCTTCTCACCCCACCCAGCTAAGGACTGGGGAAAAGAAAAGAACAAGGACAGAGGTGCATAACACAAAAAGGAAGGTTCTTGCTCCCCAGGGAGGGAGCAAGGGGACTTTTTTTAGAATGATCCTGGCCACTTGAAACTCCTACATTTCATTGCTTCTGCATCCTTCACACTGCTTGTGTAGTGGTGACCACTTTTGCAAAGCTTTTGATCCCTGAGAAGCGCTGTGAGATGTTTTCCAGCATTTAATGTTGGATAAAACTCCCTCTTCAAGTTGTGGTTACAGCCAATTTGAGCCAACCTGAGGCTGTTGTGGTGCTTTTAGCCTTCTGTTGTGTTTCCAATGTCATAAATACCTAATAGCAGTGGTCAACATTTAAAAATAAACACTTGCCACGTATTTTCTACACAAAACAACTCCAGCTGCCTGAAATCTGCAGATAATATCCATTTTTGCATTTTTAGCTAATATTTAACACATAGATTATTAAATAGCTGGACCTAAAGCTCTCCTTGAGTTGTGTTATATTGTTTGTGAAAGAAGGCCACAGTCTACAGCTAGCTGTCAATTTGCTCCAGCTAATTTCCACACCAACAAATACAACAGTCTTTCCACCAATGCCATAAATCAGAGAACAACTGCTACATTAAGAGCGTGAAGAGCCATCAAGGGCTGTCTGTAGCCCAGACCTCTCTACTGTGACATGTCCCATGAGGCTGAATCTCCATGGTCTGATCCACCACAACCTGAAGCAAAGTCATTATATAATCATCTGGTCATCACACTGTACAGGTATTCATTTGACTTAGGTATTTCTTCCAGTTTCTCCAGAGAAAGCACAGAGGAAGATGCTTCCCATCCCTCTACTACAACTCCAGCTGCTGGGTGAGAAAAATGCAACTCTTATTTCTTCTATTTCTTACTGCCAGTACAAAGCAGGGTTTCCCTGCCAGCTTTCAGCTCCTGTTTGCTGTCTCCCTGGGAGCAGAGGCTCTCCAGCACCTCTGTTCATCTGGTGAGCACTCCCAGTGCTGCAGAATGTCAGCTCACGCAGGGAGCACCCAGCCCCTCCAGCAGCCCCCTGGCAGACAGATATGATAACAAGCATCACATGTGGCTCTCCCAGATGGTGGCCAAATAGCACAGAGACCTGCCCTGAGGCTTGCTTCTGCATGGACAGCCCCCAGCACACCAGGTACCTGGGCCACCATCCACCTCCAGCTCCCAGCTGGGCAGCTGTGGCCAGCAGCCTGCAGAACTGTGCCCAGGCTCCCTGGGCAGCTCATCAGGAAGCACTGTAGGTGTGCAGCCTCACAGAAATGCGACCACTGCAACTCACCCGTGTCCAATTTCTTAGAAAGGAATTCTTCAAAGCTGCAATCCACTGGACCAAAAAAGGTAAAGCCCTGTGACCCTTAGGGGACAACCTCAACCCTCTCTCCAAGCAAAGCCTGCCATGCACAGCCTCTAACAGGGAAGTAATTTTGGTGCACAGTCACAAGAGACTTGTCTGTCTTCCAAGTCATTCAGAGTCCAAAAGAAAAAGCATCCTCTTCATAAAAAGACAGGTGTTAGATGAAAAAAAAAAATGCAGATTCCCAAGGAAATCTTGGAAAATGAGGTAGACAATCACATTAGAAAAGGCTATTCATACCATTTGTTGCATTTTCCTTCAACCATTTATCCAAAACAGCCAGCAAATCATGGCAGCATCATACAATAATGGTACTCCAACCAAGTGCTGAAAGCTGCACCCAGAGTAAACCCAGAGTAAATACTGTATCCTCCTCAGTAATGAATGTCTGGCCTTTTATCACCATGTAGGTAAGGAAAGGAAGCAAATATCTGATCATACAGTTTGCAACCTTCCCCACTATATGGAATGCCAGAAAATCCAGAGAGAGACAATTATAGTTTAGAGAGCGCAGTCAACCATTTAATCCTTTCAATGCTGAACTTGGGAGCAATACATACACTGAAACCATAGCCAGATAAGAGCTGGTCCTAGACGCAGAAGAATACTTAAAACAGGAAAGCAGGCAGTGTTTTCTGCTTAAGCTGGTTTATGCAGGAGCATGGCATGGCCTGAGGAGCCTTCAGGTACCACCACGGGGCTCTGGATCTCTCCAGCCCCTCACACTTTCAAGGTGTCTGAAGCAATCATATAAATTCTTTAAACAAAGTTGTGTTACCTGTGTCTTAGGCAAATGAAGCACTGAATAGAAGTGCCAGATTAAACACCACACGTAAATCTCATAATAAACTGTAAAAACAGTTAAAGGAAAAAAAAGCATAGCAATAAACTGCTCCTGGAATTGCCTGATCTTGCAGCCCTGAGCCTACAGATTTGCTTCAGTGCTGGGGCTGCCTTATCCAGTTACACAGGGTGTAAGAGAACCACAGAAGCACAGACCACCCTGAGCTGTAGGGACCCACGGGGATCAGACACCTGTCCCTGCCCAGGAAGGTGTGCAGGACACACCTGAGGGTGAGATGCTACAGGACCACAGCCTGGCAAATGCTTGCTGTGGCTTTAACACCTTGTGCTTGCCAAATACCACGCTGAGAAGGAGACAGGGGAGGTGACCACACCTTGCCGTGGTAACACTTTGGTGAAGGTGCCCTTCTCCTTGCTCTGTCCCCCCATCTCGTAGAGACAAACCTCGTGCAGTGCAGGACAAAGGACACGCCAGGCTGGAGATGGACTGACAAGTTCTATCAGCAATATGTCACACACACACTTTTGAGGGGAACACTGATCTTCAGAATTTCTCAAAATTGTGCTAAGGCAGTTATTTTCTAGCCCAAAAGGATTGCAAAAACACAGCACAAAAATCCTGCCTGATTTGCTCATGTTCTATTTTCTGGATAAAAGTGTGGCCTTTTAATTAAAATGTTTCCACCTGTCATCTTTTACCTTCTTTATTTTTTTTTTTCTTTTTGGTGCCTTCACTCTTCATTCTCATTTAATATTCAGTTTCAATGCCCACAATAAAGCTGGATTCTGCAGCTTGAATTTGGGATGCTCAGCCCAACAGTTCTGGGACTTGCTGAAGTAGCAAATCAACTCAAGTTAGGTGCATAACTTAATTACACTTATCTGATAAAATGCCACCTTCTTACAGGACACCCAAAATAATGTTCTTTCCCTGGAATATCCAGAGTCTGAATCATCTGTTTTACCCCTGCCTTATGCTAGCTTAGCACCACTGGCAACAGCAGCAGTGTTACACAGATGTGAAGCTGAAATAAATCCAGGGAGACAGAGACACACTGCAAGCACACCGAAATTAATGTGCTTTTCACTGCTCTTCATGTACAAACACACAGGGAAAAGGAGGAATAAAAAATTTTTCTTTTCTTCCTCGCTTTTCGCAAGTTCCTGGCTATCATTCTGAAATGTAGATATTCCCATCATGCCTTGGTGTTTTTCAGCCCCATGATGCCCTCACTTTTGATTGTATAGATGAAGTTGAAGTGCACAGGGTATTTACTGATCCAGTTATCTTGTTCTGTGACAGGCAGAATCAATCAATCAAGGGGCCAGCTTTATGCTTACGTATTCCAGGCACATCTCCGCACTTCAGGATACGAGATCACAGTGTTATCCAGCCAAATTTGATCAACAAATGCAGTTCCCCTGTGCCACAGCAATCTCAGATGAAGATGTTATTATGTGGAACTGAGCAAAGTGATAAAGACAGTACAGAAAAGGGAGGAAAAGTCCAGCTGGACCTTTCTGACAGCCTCTATATACTATGGCTGCAGCATCCCTTTTTCCAAGGCTAACAAAAATAGCACATTCCCAAGAAGCTGTTGCAAAATGCTTTCTGGCCACCCTGTATCTGTTGGTACTTAATGAAAGAAACGTTATGCCACAGAGTTTGCTAACATGTTTTTAAATGTTGGATAACAGATAACACCCCTTGCCACTGTATTTATGGAGATATTTCTAACATAGGGTCACTGCATTTTTCATCATTCTGTTGAGAACAAGCATATCATAACCTGAAAGTCCAAAAATGTATTTCAAAATCATAGCTGGCTTAAGCAACCTTTAAGGATTTTTATTTTAAATCCCAGCTACAAGAAAGACGTAGTTGAATGTGTAAATGTTGAAATCTGTCTCAAGGAGAGTTGACACAACGCTTTTATTTTGCCAATAGCTTTTCACTTTGCTATTGCCCTACAGTTTTTTTTTACATTATTTAATCCAAAATATCATCTTTTTGATTCTACCTTTCTTTGCATTTTAAATCTTTAATGGGCGCCTTTGGCAGTCCATGGGCACAATTATTAGATATCTGCTGAGAGAAATTGAAAAATTAATCATACTTTCCATTTTATATTTCAGTACTATACATAAAAATTATTTGGTCTTAAAGCTGCATTCTGTGGTCTGGTGATATGCTCTCCACAACATGGTAAATACTATGCAAGAATCCACGTATATCACATTCAAATCTCTCCAGCTAAACAGATAAATGGAGAATGCCGTGTTCTCTTTTCAAGTGCAACATTTATTTCAGATCATTTTTCAATTAAAAGGCATCTGCTGCTATTTCTTCTGTTATGGACTGCCTAAAAAATCCCTGTAAAAAGTACCCTAGACTAATCATATGGATGATCCTGAAGTTGTTTATTACCCTTTTATGGACTTGGGTACTTAAATTACAGTTTTTCACAACTGTATGCAAAATGTGTAACATAATCTTTATGCAGTTTATTATAGAAACTGATATATGCATTAATCTGACCTTTGTCTAAATAGACCCTTAACCACAGGGAAAAAAAATCCAAAGGCATCTATCAGCATGTGAGCAGTATCAAAACTGCTAAATCTATTAACTTTGTTTTCCTTTCACTATTATTACACTGGAAAGCAAAATTCAGCTGGAAAATTATGCCATTTGGGTTCCCTTGTCATCATGTAGTAAGTATGAGAAATATATGTGGAATAGCCAAATGGCCAATAGACAAAACACCCACTCCAAGTGACGTACTGTTTTCCATACCACTCAGACAAAATCAAAACAACAGAGCTGTTGCAAACAAAAACAAAATAACATTTCCCATAAGCATTCCAGACAGAGAAAATTTACAGGAAAAGAAAGCTGGGAAAAGACCCAGAGTGATGTGAGTGTTTGTACCTCCAGCCATAAAATCCGCTTCTGGTCGAGCTGGTAAACAACAGTTTAACATTAAAAACACATAAAGCCTCACCATCGATTAATTGTCAAACTTTGGAGTTAAAGATTTACAGCTGCTGGTGCTGCTGCCTTGAGCCAGGGGGTCGGATGCTCGTCCCTCCTGCCCTGCACTGGGGCAGATGCAGCCAAGGAACTTCATCTCATTCAGAAAAGAACATGATGCAGCATGGGGAAAAGCTCCAGTGCTAAAGCAAGGAGGGGAAAGTAAACAATCAGGTTGATTGCTTCAGAGCAGTGTGTTCTGCAGAGTTAAAAAAAAAAAAAAAAGAAAAAGAAAATCCAGCTTTTTTTTTCTTTCCGGAAAGTCCTTCCAACTCTCAGTGCAGCCTGGCGGAATAACAACTTTAAAAAGTGAAGATGTCGCTTTTTTATAGCTGACTCACATTTATATAACTTTGTTAATGCATCTGCTCCCTGGAAGTTACAGTATCTGTGTTCAGCTGCGATACCTGCCCATAAATCGTGGCAGCGCGGCGAATATCAACAGCTGCATTTTACTATTTCAGCCCGTCAGTTTACACTGTCTCCATCACGGCGAATTCCTGTCAGCTGCACTCTCGCTAACACAATTCCTATGTTTTGCCTGGCAGTAAATGGACGCTCCTGCCCCAGCATCATCTAAACAACTCTGTTAACATTTGCCCCCAAGCGTCTCTCTCTTTGTCCAGTCCCTGTCTTCTAACAGATGTCATCCAAGTCTAATCAAGCATAAAATGGTCATAAATATTTCTTTCTGGTAGATTTCACATTCGCATTTCATGCAGGGACATGATATTTTTCTGCTACCTCCAGGGAGTACCTAATGCAAAAACCAGTTACTTACATTCAAGGCTCATGTTCCTTTAGTAAAATGCAGCACATGTTCTCAGTTCAAAGACATAAAAAGGCGCAAGACTTTATCTTCTTTTGTTTAACTGCACCCTTTCTTTTTAACAACGTGTGCCACAGCTTCCATCTAGGTATGGCATTGTCCTTTGCTTACCAGGCAAACACACAATGCTGAATTTTGACCCTACCACTCTCTGAAGCACAAATATTTTTGAATTTCCTACTCCCATACCTTAATTATTGCACAAAATATAGATTTTTTTTTTCCTCAGCTGTTTCATTTGCCAAGCTATTTAAAATATTCACATGAAAAAGGCTCTTCAATATTTTGGTTCTTGTATGCAAAATTTTGCATCCTACCTCATCTTCTTTCATTAAAAACAGTTAAATGATTCTAGGATACAAATTTAAGGCTCATGCCTATTTAACAGTTCATAATCACAAGATATAAGCAATTTTCAGTGCTTAAACTTTGCAACTATTTTCAAGATAATTAATTCTTCTTGATGTTAGAATAATCAGAAAAATTATATTTACCCTTGGTAAACTTGGTAAATAATATGTCAGACTGGAAAATAAAACTAACCTTAGATTATTCATAAAGCCTTGTGTGTTATCATTTTTTCCCCTTTATGTTTGGCACAGCAGAAATATGCCACAGCTATTTAAAGTGAACCACACAACACTTAAGGATATAGATCACAACAGTGAAGCTGTTTTTCCTCTTCCCTCTCCACTGAGCCTAATATTTGATTACTGTTAGTCAAATCAAGCTTTCAGGCAAATAATCTCCATTTCTTAAGTTAATGAGATGTGGTCATGTCGACAACAGCTTGCAGAAACTTTTAATTCCAATTCCTGCAGGCTGTGCTGGCCTCTTTTACAGCAACCACGGTATGAATGAGTCAAATTTGCCAAAATGGCTTATGTAGACAAGTGCACACTTTAAAGAGGCACTAATTAAAAATACCCACTGGTATCATAATTTAAATACCATGAAAATAAACTGTAAAAGTAGCTCAGCTACAATCTTATGACTTTCCTTAGAGCTCGTTTACTTTAACTAGATGATGTTTTATTGCAGATGTATTCCTAGCTAAAAACAATTTTACGTCTTGGAGGAATTCAAGATTTTGATATAATTAAACAATTTATGTTAATATTTGTTTCACATAAGCTATTAAGCAAGCCCCCCCAGAACAAGTGCTAATTGAGAAAGATGCAAAGAAGTAGACTGCTGAAGTAAGCAGCAAATTTATACTGTGGATTTACTGCTCTATCTGCAACTTCCCCCCTCATTACAGCCCTCTCTCCCTCTCACTCTGCTATAAGGCTCCCAGCTGTACTGAATCCCATTAAAACACTTTCCTTGGATGCTGTTATCTACTGCTTTCCTCAAAAAAGGAAGAAGAGGAGAAGGGAGACGAGAGGTGGAGCTTGGCATTATTCTTGATGCACTTCCCTGGCCACAACTTCTCCAAAATCCCTTTTGTCTTTCTGGGTTTTTTGGCAGGGAATGAGAGCAGCACAGCTGTAGTGTAACAAAAGCAGACGTGAGACCAAAAATGAAATAAAAAAAAGTTGGTGCTGAGAGGGTTAAACCTATTTAAGGGGTTAAATATGCAATTACCACTGACTAAAACCAGAGAGACATATAGATAAATAGAAGAAATGAAGTCCCCAGGTTCCATTCAGAAGCCTTCATCACATTACTACCAGACAGAAAACTCTTTAAGTACCATTTTCAGATGTTAAATCATTGTTCGTGCAGCACATATTCTCACTATTCCTGGGGGAACAATATCTGAAGACAGCGTGCTAACAAATGCAATCCAGTAAACAGGCATTTTTCCTCTTGTTGTTAGTACCTTTGTGTTCCAGCTCCCAGCTCTGTCATCCATGCCTTCTCT
The DNA here is from genome assembly GCF_027477595.1 of Haemorhous mexicanus. Taxonomy (NCBI): domain Eukaryota; kingdom Metazoa; phylum Chordata; class Aves; order Passeriformes; family Fringillidae; genus Haemorhous; species Haemorhous mexicanus. The sequence goes on from NC_082351.1 coordinate 20,256,492, forward strand.
CTGCTTTGAAGTTAAAGTACTGAATGAGCGTTGTCATCTATTATCCAGAGTGTGCATGTAGATTATAAATAAGAAATAAAAGTGACTTTCAGTACACTGCTTTTGCATTAGCAAGTTGCCTTCTCTGTTACCTCCTCTGTCCTTCATACTTTGCTACCAACATTATATTAAAAATATGACTTTAAGTGTTTCTTCTAGAATGCTATAAAATATGTACACAGCAGAGACGAAAGTTTTACTGAAACAAACAAGTCCAGCAGTTTAACCAGGTTCATGAGTTCAGCTTCAACTGACTGTTTAACCCTTATCTGCAGATGTCCTTCAGGCCCCTGACACATTAATTGCATCCCCAGCTTCTTTTGCAGGCACACTACTGAGCACAGAGCTATTAATTACACTGGAGTTTATTTACAGAAAGAACCTTTTCCACTATTGATCAATTATTTATTAATATTTTCTGGCGTAACAATTTTTTTTCATTTTAAGGCCACAAATAAACACTTTTCCTACAAGTAACAGCACTGACCTATTTCAATTGCATCGGCTTGTTCCTGGTAAGCAAACTCATCTCCACAAACACAACTATGAGACATAGAAACATTTCTCCCATTGCTTCATCTGAAGGAAGATGTGAGCACAATCTGCACTTTTAAGTGATCAATCAATCCCTTTAATCTTCACAGAATCCTAGTATGGTTTGGGTAGGAAGATCATCTACTTCACACCCCCCTGCTGTGGGCAGCGACACCTTCCACTTCCCTCTGCTTTCAGCTGGCTTCAACAGGCATCACTTTGGGTGTCAATCCACACATGCTGCCTAAATTACGGCATCATAGGAAGGAAGGAGAAAGGTTTTTGAAGCCCTGAGGGGTGGTGGGCACCAAGGATGTGAGTAGAGATTTTTGTCCTGGCCCTGCTCCAGTGGGGAGTGCCCTGGGCCACCTCTGGGCGGGGACACAGTGGTCTCAGGTCTCACACATCATCTGCCCAGACGTGCCCCTGCAAAACTTTTGGGGAAATCCAAGCAGAACCAAATCTAGCAGAGCCCAAAGCCAGCACTGCATGACAAACTGGAGCCATAGAATCATTTGAGTTGGAGAAGACCTTCAGGATCATCTAGCCCAACTCCTGATTGCACTGCCAAGTTACAAAGCCAGCTTCGTAAAGAGTAAGCACAAGCCTGGAAACAATATATTCTAAATAATAATAACAACCCTTTTACACTTAATAAATTCCTCATTAGTCAGTGGAACATCCATTTTAGCTGACCAAAAGCATACCCATGCACCTAGCTGTCCTTCAATTCCATGTTCAGGTCAAAGCCTTGGCAGACATTAACTCTTCCACAACATTTGTGTTGTTTCAGATGAGGGAAGCACAAAGACCTGAGGACCAAAGCTTCTCTGGAGAGAGAGAAAAGGCTGGATGGGACACACCACTGGCAGTGCCCTGGCTGCTACCTGCAAAACAATGGTATCAGCAAGATTTCCTGGTGCAGCTCCCTGTCTCTGCAGTGCTTTTTGGGGCAGAAGGGGAATTGCCTCTTGGCTCTTCTGGCCGGGCAGCAAGATTTGCAGTCCATTTGTGCCTCAGTATGGGCTGGTCAGGTAAGGAATCTGCAGGGCAGGCACAGAGAAGCTCTGCTTCCCTTCATCCCTCCAGGTGTCCTGGATCTTTCTTCCTTTCATCCTTTTGGATAAACAATAATGATATAAGGAGGTTCAAGCACAGTCCAGTGTTTTTCACTTGTACATATGGGAGCCAGTCCTTTTATAAAATGCTTTTGGTAAATGGTTCAAGTTCCTGTAAAGACTGGGGCAATCTAGTAAGGATTTTCAAGGCTATCATAGAATATCCTGCATTGGAAGAGACCCATCAGGATCATCAAATCCAACTCCCGGCCCTGCACAGGACACCCTAAAAATCCCACCATGTGCCTGTCACCTACCGCCTGTCTGGAACACCACCAAGAAAAAAATGAGATGGAGAAAAACAGAATAGAAGAAGAGGCACTCCTTCCCTCCACCAGGACAAGATGGAAATGTGATGGTGCCTAACAGTCTTTCATTGGCAGACAGCACATCTGCAGGCAGCTCAACCAGCCTGGAGAGCCCCACTCTCCTTCCCTTAGGTAAGGTAGCAATGGAATCTCTGGATGCATATGGATTATCAGAAACCCCATATAAATGTCAAGGGCATGCTGGTGCCAGTCATGCTCAGGAGCCCCTCCAGCTCTGGGAAAGCACCACATGCAGGACCTGACTGTGCCTTACCCTGGGGAAAGAGGCAGCCCCCGTGTCCTTGACATTCACTGCAGGATGCCTGTCAAACATATGAGAACATGAAGGGCTACTTTTTCCTTGCTAGAGGCCAGTTTTCCATTCAGCTCCTGTCCACAGGCTGAACAAACTGAGCCCCAGCCTGGCTCCCTTACTCAGCAAGTTCGTGTCTTGCCCAAGATGACTAACAGGTAAATACTCCCAGGTTTCACGAGTTCATTTAACAAGAGCTCTACCTCTCCAGCACAAGGGGATCAGCTCCTAGAGACAAGATGAGAGGAGGTGAAAAGCTGGTCTTAGGAAACATGAGATCAGGTACAAAAGGGATTCTTTGCTGTCAAAGCATAATATGTCAGCTTGTGATAAACCTGAATTGCTTCATATACCAAGGATCACTAGACATTAGCTGCTTTTTATATGGCAATATGGTGCAGAGGTTTCAGACAGAATATTGTTTTATGTTGATCATGATAAAACTCTCTGTAGCTTTGATAAAGCCTGCAAAGGCTTTTCATTCAAACTAATGAGTGATACTGGCTGTTGGATGCCGAGGCACGCTCTTGATGCTTTCCAATGGTTCAACTTGTAACCAGGAATCAATTCAGCCTGCATAAGCAAGAGTGTTACTCATCTAAGGGGTTTTGAATGATGATCCTGTTCCCTGTGCTTTCCCCAGGTACATGTGAAAAGGCAGGTGACAAAGGGAGATCCTGTTCCCTGTGCTTTCCCCAGGTACATCTGAAAAGGCAGGTGACAAAGGGAGCACCACATGCTGGCAAAGCACATCTCTTACCCGGGGATCTCCTGGGTGCAGCCTGCTCTGAAGGAACAGTTGGCTCACTCTGTAATCAGCCATCAAACAGCCCCAGCCCAATGGGCGATTCACTTAGCACAGGCCTTGTGCTGCTCTGCTTTCCAACATCTGTTTCAATGCTTGTCATCTCCCTGCTTTAAACAAATGTACTACAGATGTCTTGTCTTGTGGACGACAGGGACTTGGCAGAGACAGGAACAGAGGCCTCCAAATGACAGAGGCGTGGCTAAGGCAGTTACTGGGGGGTTCTGGATGGACTCTGTGCACTGAACATTAAATAGGATTTTCACTCACACCCCCAGCCCATGCCCCCCTTCCAACCTCCTGTTTTCTACTTCAGATTTAAGGGAGTGATGAAGGACAGTGACTGGGATGGAGACTGAAGTGCAGCCTCCTCAGAAACATGTGTCCTGAGTCTTCTCAAAATCATCATTGACATATACAATTAAAACACATCATTTGCTCATCATTTGTCCCAAGGACAACCTGATACAAGACTGGACACGGAGGGATGTTGGTTTTTTCTCATCCAACCCAAGCCATTCTATGATTCCATGATAAGACTTTTGATCAGGCATTGGGGAAAAACTTCCTAATGGAGAGTTGAGCACCAAAAGAGCCGGGGAGGACTGAAAGCTCCATTGACAGGCTGCTGAGACACAGATCAGGCAGACTCAGGAGTGTCAAAGACACACTCTACTCCAGCCTTTGGTCTGCATGGAAAGACTGGGGGGAAAAAGTCTATTTTTCCAAAACCCACAAATAAAAACGTTAAGACTAGAGATGAGTTCACAGCAAACCTGGGCTGGTGGGCTGCCCTATCCTGAGCGTGGCTGCAGCCCAGCCAGGCCATCAGCCAGCACTGGAGAAGTTCCTACCTCTATGACCTTGGAAGGATCCCCAAACATGAACGCGGCACGCGCTTCCCTGCCCCCAGGGAGAGGCACATATTTTTGCTCACAGTTTATGAATCTTTGACGTACAGTCCCTATGACACAGCCTTGGAAGGCCATATCTTTTATTTATTATGCCTAGCAATTGTCCTTGCAACCAATTATGAAAAAAAGCAGGTGGTCAACAGAAACTCTGCAAAATAAAACCCCTTCAGCAAAGCAAACACCGTACCTTTCAGAGTAAGAAAAAATACTGTAAACAGAGCTAATCACTGTTAAACCCTTATAATCCAGTCCTTGCCCAAGTTAAGAGACTGAAACCAACAGTAAAACACTTCAAAAAGCATTAATCGGAGGAATTGGTGAATCATTTCTCAAGGAAAAGGAGCCAGAACTATTTTAAACTCCGAACACTCACTGTGTTCTGAAAAGGGGCTCAGACCTATCCTGCCAGACTGGACTGAGGGACAAGAGTCCCACACCACCTGCTGGGATGGCTGCTCCAGGAACAGCTGCTCCAGGGACCTGGGGAAGGGCTGCCAATATGGGCTTCACCCCAGTAGTCATAAAGGAAGATGTGTAGAACAGCAAAGAGCCCACTTTTAGCTCCTCCATAAAACAGCTACAGTTACCAGCATTCCTTGCTCCTTCTTGAGTATTATATTCAATAATATTAATAGGCTCATATTTACCATATCTTAAAAGCTAACAATCCCATTGCCAGCGCTAATTAAAAAGACAAGAAGCAGAAAAGAAGCAGTGGATTATTTCTTCAATATGGATTCACGCCTAGATTTAATAAAACCTGCTTTAGTGTTATAACCTTACATTTGTTTCAAGAACACTATAAAAGATAAGTCTGCTTTTTGTTGTTTATTGACTTGGAGGGTTTTCTTTTGGATCTGTAATACAGCATTACAGCCATGGGAAAGCAAGGAAGGAGACTGTTTTCCCTGAACAAAACAACTGCTTTTGCTACCCAAACACCATGTCTGGGAGGAAGAAACCAGCACAGCTATTGAGAGAGAAGAACAGGCACTAAAATGAAGCACTGGTGAGGTTCAGCTGTCCCAAACCCTCTCTGTGACCTTACAGAAAGAACTTTACCTCCAGCTACAAGTGAATGCCACAGCCAGCTGTTCCAGAGGAGACACTTTGGGGGTTCTACCAGACACAGAACAGCCCTGTCCCAAACACAGAGCTCCCACACCTGCACACTCAGCACACTGGATGCTTTCAAATTTAGCCTTCCAACAAAATCCAGAGCAGTTGCTTTCCACACACACCTGTCCATCCTGCTCTGAGCCTGAAGAAGAGGGATGACATAGGAGAGCAGGTATGCAATGCAACACAACAAAGATAAACTGCAGCCACTCTCCCCAAAACCAGAGCTATTCCTAGGTGAGCTCATCTGCAGATCAAGTTTCTCATTTAAGCAGAGGCCAGAAGAATTCTCCCAGAGACTGCTGAGACTGGACTGGGAGGATCTGAGTGCTCCAAATGCTTTCTTATCCATGAGGAAAGCTATGTTGCATCTTGCTTCTAATTTTTGCTGCAAGATGCTGGGCCCCACTACTTCTAACAAGTTCCATTCTCCTTCCCTGTGCCTGTCTGACCTTTCTCCTTCAGTGAATCACTTAATTATGTGGAAACAGAAATACAAAACAGTGATGGTTTAAGAACACAAATGCTCCAGCTTCATCCGTGAGAGAGCAGCCAAATCCACCCAAAGTTGTGGATCTGCTGCTGATTCAGGATGCCAGAAGGTACTAGGGAAGATCCACCCTCTGCCCACACAGTCCTTGGGAACAGCTAGGGACCTTACCCTATTTCTGCACGTATCTCACTGATTACTGGAAAAAGGAGGAAAAAAGCAAGAATGTCAGACAGTCAGGGGTCTTACAACATTTCACTGGTGTTGCAGTTCTTTCCTGGCAGACATTTTTCAGTATCGGTGATAATAACAAGGAAAATTTAAGGAAAACTTGATTTGAGCACGCCAACAGCAACCACATTCTTTTAGCTTGTGATCACTCTAGCTCAAATAGACAAGATTTTTTTCCCCCCTCCCTTCCTGCACTTAATTTCCAGGTAGAGTTTGTTAAAGCCTGAAATCCCACCTGAACTTTGGAAAGTCTTAAAAAAAAAAAAAAGGGAAAAAAAAGAAGAAAAAAGACCCATACACAAATATTTGGCTAAGTGACCCATAGCAAATTGCGTAATGCCAGTTAAAAGTTGTGTTTTCTAAGTATCAGCCCCAGAGGTTTTATCTGAAATAAAATCCTGATTACTTCAGATTCTGGAGGCAAGCTGTGACCTTGCTCTGCATCTCCAAATTTGAAACATTTGTGTTGTGCCCCTCGATAACGATGCCTCTTGCTAGAAAGGAATTAAATCCTTTCCAAAAGTTGCTTATTTTATTTCATAAGGTAAGAAGGCCCCAAATGTGCATATAAGAATTAGTTCAGCCTTGAAGCTTGATCAAAAGAGGTCACCTAAACTTGGAACTGTAGTGCTCTACCAAGCAAAAATGACCCATCTCCAGGCATGCAGCTGCATGCCCAGTGATGTTTCTGTCTGTAACCATCCCAGTCCTCAATCCTGTGGTCATTAAATGAGAACCAGTATTAGGTCAGCACACAGAACACAAGGAATTATATCCATTTCTTGCATCCTTCTCTTTGATTTGCTGGGGAACACGCTCTGAGAGCTGGGGGCAAAGGGGAGAACTGCACTGATGAGTTTTACAACACATTGTCAGAGAGATTAAATAGCCCAAGACTCCTCAACCTTCACTTTATCAGCCCTACTTTCAGTAGCCTGGAAAAAAAAAAAGGAAAAAAAAACCCAACAAAACAAAACAAAAAGCAAACAAAAACCCATAAAAGAAAAAGAAGAAATATGATTCAAAATAAATTGAAAAGCCCAACTTGTAATAAACCGGGCACTTGCCCCAGGCTTCAGGGATGTCTGAGACTATACACTCCACAGACACAATCTGTAGCTTTTATAGGGGAAAAAGAGATATATTTGCACTATTTAAAACAGGTTGCAAATATAGTTTATGTTTTGAAAATGTAGGGAGCACGGCTAACAAAATACAGAATGCAGCAACAAAACAAGCAACACTATCCTACAAAACTGTCATTATATAATGTCACTGTTTACACTAAGCCTCCAGAAGATACCTTCTGTTATTTTTTTTTAATTAATGGGGTGCTATGCAGTTAAATAAACTCATGAAGAGCATTCACAACTTCTGCATTTTTACTCAATATCCCAATCTTTATTTACAACATCACTGTTATAAATTACAACAGTACTGTTAACATTCTTCTCACTTGCTGGGATACCCAGTGGAGCTCCCCTGAATATAATGCAGGAAACCATGGCATTTGATTCTGTTCTTATTTAAAGGTTTTTAAGTCAGAAGAAACTCCACTGAAATCAGGGGCTACGCTACTGAAAACAGCTGCAATTCTGCTGCTGCTCCTCAGGCACTGCCAAACAATCTCCCTACATGCAGCTTGTCTCCAAATAAAGTTAATTTAGTTCTAAAATATCAGCAATCCACGCAACTTCTTATTAGTGTGAAATTACTTAAGCCTTAATTCAGCAAGGTACTTAAGCACATTCCTAATTTTACAGGCATGAGACATCCCAGTGACCTTAATCAGACTAGTCATGCACTTACATTTAGGCACATGCTTAAGCATCTTGCAACGTTAAAAGCCACGATGAGGAGCAGTTCCATGTGAATTAAAAGCTGCTTTACACCTTCATAGGCACACTACCATTTTAAGTTTGAGATAGATATATATATATATATATATATATATATATATATATATATTTGCTACAAATAAGTGGTTGCACCACTTATAAAACAACCCTTAAAGTATGAAGATCACTGGAGGAGGAACAGTCTTTAATAATCTGAATAACATCAATCAGTTAAAACAGACTTTTAATTCATATCTGATGCTTGCTGGAAGCCTTTTGCAGTGTATACACGTGCTGGCTAACAACTTTAAAGCATTCCTTTGCAGACTTTCCCTAAACAGCACTCCTGACTGTGGAACTTTACTGCTTATGAGTAAGCATAAGCAAATATAAGGGGAGAGAGCACACCTACGAAAACAGCTGGGAACAAACACACCACTGCTGAATTTTCACAGAGATGCAAGGCTAAAAATCAACCCAGCAAACATATTTCAGAAGCTCCATCCCTTCAAAGAGCCCACAGAAACCTAAACGATTACAGCCTGATCCTAATTTACCAGGTGAAGTAAAAGCAGCTATTGTAAAACAATAAATAAATACAGAAATAGACATGGGCAGCCTACAGAGGACTTCTGGATTTGGATGTGCACATAACCCAGGTGATTACTTGTCTAATCCAGCTTCTGCATGTCCCTGCTTGTACCTGCACACACAACAGCAGAGCTCTGGGTGCCAGTGTCAAGGTGCTCTGAGGACTCAGGTTTATGCAGTTATTTATCAAAGACCTCAGAAGCAAAATAAAACAAAACCAAGACAAAGAAAAAACAATAATCTCAGCAAGTGCAACTAAGCAGTAGTTTCCCCTTACCCTTCAACAGTTAGAGAAAATTTAGGGCTTGTTGGTGTCAATAAGTAGTTATAACAAAGACATTAGCAATAGTGAGGGTAGAGAATGCTGCATGAATGTTCTCAGCATGGTTCATTGACAACTGATCTAAAAATTGAATTATTAAGGAAAAAAACCATTGATTCTAAAACCCAGGCAAGGTAGCCAGCCTATGTTAAAACTTATTTAATTTTTCCAGTGCTGCTTCATTCCTAAGCTCTCAGAGCCACAGCTTTTCCATTGAAAAGCAAAAGACATTTTACGCACAATTTTCCCTCTACTAGAAAGAGGTATATTGTGCCCTTCAGTGAACATAAAATTGATATTATCGTCTCTTAGTTTATATCTCACTACTTAACCTTCAGATTAAAAGTTATTAGATTTGAATGACTAAAAAGACATCATGTCACCTTCCGTTCAATGCTGGGAGATGGCAGAACTTGGGGGAAAAGTCTGAATGATAAAAACCACAAAGTTACTGGGAGCATAAAGTTGTTTTTCACAATCTCTGATGAAACAGCAGAAGCTCTACAAATGCAGTCATCTTTTCACCATGTTGTAATCTTCAGTTATGAGGGTACTACAATACAAAATCAGACACAATCCAATAGCCTGCATGGAGTTTAATCTATACTTTCAAATGGCTCCTTCAATAGTAACAGCAGTTTAATAATTAGGCTTTATGTCTCTTTGGACAAAATGACTCAACACGGACGCTCCCTTAAAGTCTAACAAACAATTTTGGTCTAACCCAGTTATGTCAATATGAAACAAAGACTTTATCTTGGATCTAATTTAGCAGTTTTGCTCTACAGAGATAAGTCCACACCATGATCAATGGGACTGTAAAACTCCTGATGTGGTCTGTAACCTCTCCTCACGGGTTTGCAAAATAACATGAAACTCACCAATACAAAAAAAAAAAAAAAAAAAAGGCATTTCTTTCATTTACACTGCAATATATTCAGATTTCTTTCTAGTCAAATTTTCTTTTTGATCTGCCCAATTAAAACAGCCTCTCAACAATACACCAAATCCCCCATTCCTTATACATTTTCCTTGTCTTTGAACATGAACAAAATCTGAAGAACCCACATATTCCCTCTGGAGGTCGATTCCCTCAATCTAACACTTCACATCTCAACATTTCATGAAACAACCTCTGTCAAAGGGCCCAACTATGGCATCTTCACACATACACCCCAAACAGCCCATCTGCAGGCACTTACTTGGGCACAGACCAGAATCTTAGTCCAAATTTTTTTGTCTACCAAGCCTTTTTTTATATATGAACAAAACTGTATTTTTCACTTGCAGATATTTACTGGAATAGAAGCACAAAACAAGATACAACAGGAAAACCCCCTTCTTTCCTTACTTGGTGGACACATGGCAAAACTAGTATTTATCTAAATTCTTTAGAAAGCTTGAAGTGACACTTCATAATTACAGTATAGTACAGCTCAAAGACGAAGTGAAGAAAAGAAACTTCCCCCCAATTCTTTACATAAACCTCCTCCTTCTTTCTCCACATACCAGTTGCGTTTGTATTTCTATGCCAGTTTGTCATAAACACGGCCACCTTGTAACCCTTTTTATCAAGCAATCTATGCACTACCTAAAAGTACACTACACTCCATCAGACAAGCTATAGGTTTACATTATCCAAACATTCCGATTCTGCCTGCTCAGCGCAGCTTGTCAATAAATGCAAGCAATTGCAAAACAGCAGTGTGTGTTTTTTTCCTTAAGAGAACACTGATAGGAGCCTGCCAGTTCTGCAAAATAAACCCTTTGCAATCTCTGCAGCTAATCTGTCAACAAATTGCTATTAAAGTCATACCTCCTCAAAGTTCAAAAGCTTTCTGGATTAGACAAAGATACTGAGTTTTATACTCATGGGGCAGTACTTGAAGTTACAGTATCAAAGTGGATCTGGCTATTGATGTGGAGAGGTTTGTATTTCTGCCACCATGCAACACAGCACTTGGTGTCTTGCTGCTATGCATCAGGATTCAACTTTGTTATCATTCTCTTTGTTCAATTCATAGTCTTGTATCACTGCTAATAACGTGAAGAACACTTTAATGAATAGTCCTGAGGATAAAAATAAAATGCAATAAATAATATTTATTTTATAAGCTTAAAAAAAAAAAAAAAGAACTGTCTAGGACTGAGGCATCAAACCTTCTATGTGAATAGATGTCAGAGACCACTGAAGCAACTACAGCTGTGATCATGAACATTAAAAGGCAGTTTGCCCCTATGAGTCTTTATTTATTACTGCTTGGTAGGAAGGAGTCACCCCATCATTACATCCCTTCTGCCCAAGCTTCCATCACCCAGCCTGACCTTCAGCTTGTGGGTCACTCCAACACCCATTCTGCACCTCCCAAATGTTTTTCATGACTCCTCAAAGCCAACAGCTGTTGCCAGACTCTGCCTGGTACTCTGTTCCCAGGTTTTCTGTTCTGTCACTTGGTGCTGCCTCTGTGGGCACTCCAGGACGAAGCTCCTGAGCCCCACTACCTGACCCCAGACAAAATCCCTGCTTCATCTCTTTAGGAAGTACAATGATCCAGGTAACCTTCATGCCTGCCCCAGACTTTATAACCAGGTCACCAAACCCCTGCCCATTCCACCACATCCTGACAATCATTGCCATGAGATGCTGACTTCTGGCACCTGTGGGGTCAGCAGCAGTGGGAAGGCCACCTCTCCTGGCCCCAGCAGGTGCCAAAATACTGTGAGAAAAAGTTCTCTTTCCCTTATACTTGGTTCTGAGGGTGACTTCTATATGCATTTCCACTTTTACTCAACTCTTCTACAGACATACCGTCCCTGAAGAGTCACTTTTATTGCTTTGCCTTTCTTACTTCACCAGCATAAACATCAGTTGGCGTTACTTGGCTTTATTATAAATAGCAGAACGCATCCCCACATTTGCTACTCCCAGCTTAACAGTACATTTTATGAGATTGCTAATGCTAAAATAATTGAGCATCACATCACTCTCTGTCTCCTTGCATGGCAGAATCACCCTAACATGACATGGGAAGCACAAAACTTGTCCTACAAGTCCTCCCTGTACTCACAGCAAGAGTGATCACACCATGCACTTTTCCTGCAAACATATGAACATCTGTGGTGCTCCATATTTTTCCATGGTAAAATATTTACAAGTCTGCAAACCCATTAAAACTTCCTTAAAAACCCCTCAAGTATTTCTGCTTTCCTCTCTCATATTAACAAAGCTATTAGTCCTAATAAATTCATAAATGTCACCAAAAATGTGACCCTAAATTTAGCACAGATGCTTTCACAAGCCATTGTACATGCAGGTTTCACTGTTCTGCCACGCTCATCATGGGAACACAAAACTAACCACAGCAGCATAGCTCAAACTACCCACCACTGATTTTTTTTTTTTTTTTTTTTACAAAACAAGTGCCAGGTGGCAAAATGAAAAGATTTGAATGAAATGCTCTTAAGAAATAGCTGTTTAATTCAGAACTCATTCATTTGTATTGAAGGAGTGTTTTGTAGAACGCATTCTGTTAAGTGACCTGAGAGCATATGTTGTATACGGAGAAACATCTAAACATTATGCTCCATGTTGTATGTGTATCTGTAAATGCTTGCATTAGCTGTCTGAAAACAACGGGGTTTTCTTCTTTTCAGTGTTTAAAAATGTTTTCCAAACACCAAGGTTGATATTTTTATGCTAGCTCCGATTACTCTCTTATTGTTATCAGGATTGGGTTTGTTGGTCGTTTTTTTATTTAATAACTGTTTTAAACTTTGCAATCAACTTGCTTTATAAAAGATAAACTCCATAGAGAAGTTAGTCATCAAAACCAATTAACAGCAGAATCCAAACACAGAACATAAAGGTCTTTGAAGAACTTGGAGAAAAGCAAGATCCCCAACCACATTCTCTGTACTGGCAGAGGATAAATAAACTCCAAGCTAAAATCAGAGCTGTGTGAAAGCAATCCCAAGCCTGGCAATCCCATTCCCAGCCCTGAGCACTCAGGTCTGTGCTGAGCACTGTTTGGGGAGGGCTGGAGGACTGGGAATGAATGGGTGCCACTCCTTAATTGACTGAATGGGCAGCTGAATGACACCAGCCATTACATGTGAGGTGACAACATTATCCGAGACATCCTGAGCTCTTGGGATGGTTACCAGCCTTGGGATGGCTGTGGAGAAGCCCTGGCACAGTGGTGGAGGAGTAGAGGTCTGAGCCATTCTGGTCCACCATGTGCATGTCAGCATGATCCCCCCCTCCCTGTTTCTCTCTGCACAAAGCCTCACTGGAAAATTCCATAGTGCTCCTATGGAAAACACAGTGTAATTAACTCATTTTGATACTAAGCCTTTTTTAAGATGAGACCTTTGTGTTGAACATATTTTACTCCTCTTCTACTGTCCTATATTAATCAAAGCTGTAACCCCTGTTGTCTTTGCACTACGAATCAGAATGTGCCCCTGGCAAAGAATGAGGGAAAAGTCAACAGGAATTAAGTTTCAGTGCAACTGTTTACTCAACTGTGGCCTGCAGTTATTGAAATTTTATCCATGGTTTTGTGTGACTACTGCAGTAATGAATTCAGCATGGCTGTGATTTTCTCACTGATGGTATTCTCACTTCAAGTAAAAACCTGTAGGACGAAATGATTGAAACAAGCAAAGTCTGTGCATTTAGTATCATCCATTTTTCTGACTTGTTTAATTATGGCAGCTTTCTGTCTTAGGTTGGCAAATGGGGTGCCCTGCTCCTCCTCAAGCCTCCACTTTGCTTTGTTTTTGAGCACAGGTTTTTTTCTTCTCCACAACAACCTGCTAAAAAGATCACTGTACACTTAGGGGAGTCTTAACCAGCTGCCAATCGCTTATTTAAAAGGTTTTAAGAATCCTTATTGCATTAGAGAAAGTGAGGGTTAGGCGCGAGTGTATTCACCACGGCTCTGCTGCAGCCTTTGTTCCCAAACACATTAATGATACATGCCCAGCACTTTGGTGTAAAATTTCCTCAGAGGGCCTCAGAATTTTATCAGGGAAAAGAAAAAGCCAAACCGTATTATGTGGATAATTTACACTGGTGAATTTGGTCACTTCCCAGAATATACACTAATTAAAATACCAAGGCAAAACGCACAATTTGGTTCTGATTGTTCTGAGTTGAGGAACACTGACATGGATGTACTTATTTATTTATTCTGACGTTTTGCGCAGCAGATACCTCTGCAGCCTTCCTCACTAATAGAAAACATTCTGTTGATAGAGGTTGCTAGGTTATATTAAAATTTGTTGCAAAAACAAAACTTAACATAAGCGTATTTTCCACCCAGTGACATATTTTGGAAACCAGTTATTTGTATACAGCAGTTCACCCAATTGCTGCCACCAGACTCAACACATTCAGGCAACGGAAGCAAGCCCTGATCTTTGGGTGTTTCCAGGGAATGATTACAAAAAGGAGCCCCGGAAGAGAAGTCCAAGGTTTCCCTTTACACTAACGACTGACTGCAATCCCCTACGGGCAAGAATGTCACAGTAGAGTCCTAAAAGCATCCTCTGCCTGGCAAGTACAAAGGGCTTGGGAGTGGGGGGGTTAAATGCTTCATGCTTTTCCTGTAGGTAGGAAACTTGTAATGCATCTTACAGTACCTGCTGTTGCTGGAGATGTGCTAAATCTGCAGCCCCAATTTCAACGGAAGGTGTCTCGCCGTTTGATCTCACTTCCCGCAGGCTGCACTCTAGTAAATGGTTGCCACCGCTCGCTCCATTCTGAATGGCTGAACCGTTACTTTTTGTCTCAGTCCCAGATTCTTGCATCATGACTCAAAAACCTGAAATAATTTAGGGGAGGGGAGGGGGAAAAAAAAAAAAAAAAAAGCAGCTGTTAAAACAGTTGCTGTATATAAGGAGACATGCCCTGTTTTAAATCCTGCCAAAACTGTAAACATATGTCATTTTCCTTCATACGATTTATCTTTCATTAATGGTTCATGCTACTAGTTTATGTTTATTTATCCGTTGGTACAGCTATAATTTTAGTAAGTTAGTTCTCGTCTAAATATAGTATTATTTGCTCAACATCTTTTTTCCCTTAGAGAAAAAAAAATATTTTTGAACGAACACACAGAATCCATAATTAAATTTCTCTAGTTACATCTGGATGCTTTCCTTTGAAATGGATGAGTCATTCTTGGCAACATATGATGGACAATATCAAAAATGTGATATATGCTGTGTAGGGGCATGGAGGTGAAGCAGAGCATTCACTATTTTGGTTTTCACTCACACCATGATAGTGCCAAATTAGCACCCTTTATTACTCTGAAGCAATTCAGGCTTAGTCTGGGATGTGCTGAACCATCATCACTTCTCATTTCAGAACTGCTAACAAATGCTCTCAGAATTACTCTTGTTGGCCAAGTTTTTGGCTCTGGATTTCAATGCTCTTATGGCATTATAGTGAGGAGCCTCCTGTGTTATTTGGTAAACATCATCTCAGCAGCCACAGTCCCCTCCAGTCAGCCCTCTCTACTGACTCTTGGTGTCAGCCTGGGTGCTTCACACTCTGTGCCCACCAACAGTGTCAGTGGGTCACAAGCCTTCAATGAGGATGAGGATGTGTACCCATCTCCTCACCCCAGCACCCCTGGGATGTACACACCTTCAGGAGCAAACATCAGCACTGGTGCACAAGACTTCCCACACAAAGCACATATGCTGGTTTTCAGCTGCAAAGCACTAACTCAGAGCTTTATGATGACTTGTTTAAAAAGTATTTCCACCTTCAAAGCCCCAGCTTCTAGGATTTAAATACCATTAACCTGTCTGGCTTCCACCAGCCCATCCCTCCTCTCCCCCTCACCCAGGGGAGATGGGGTATGGAAAGCCAAGCTGTGTATCCCAAGCACACTGCCAGCCCCACACTAACCATATGGACATGAGAGCCAAATGCCCCAGTGCAGGATACTTCACCTCAGAAGGAAGATGTTTTATCTTCAAGGAGGAACTTGTTTGAATTCAGTAAACCAAGCACACGGATGGTAGCTGGACAGATTCAAACGTTCTGATTACATTTAAATAAATTTCAGCTGGTCTATGGAAACTTCTTTCAATCTGTTTTGTTAAATCTTCAAATTATGCCAGGGGACAAAAGGGCTTGGAGACTCATTATAAAGCTTCTGTCAACTCCTCTGTAAAAGCTCCAGAGATCTAAACAAACCTACAGCTTTCCCAACACCACTAGGAAATGCTCTTGGATTTTAACATGATCCTGCTCTGATACACACCAAGTATGGTGTGTTTTTCATTTTCAGCACTGTAAGGAACGCCCATAAGCATGATAAGGTCTAAATAAGTGTTTACATCTAACAGGCAAGGCTGGATTACACACCAGGCAGTGACTGCATGGCACAGGCTGCTTTGGAAGAAGACACAGGAGTGAGAATCCACAGACAGCTCCCAAGTATCTCAAAGATATACCAGGCAATTTTTATATGCTATACTGCTAAAAAAAGATTTACCTCTTTTACCCCATGACAAATCAAAAAGAAAGAACTGATGTAATTTTTTTCTGCTTCCACCCAAATTTGTATTCAGGTCCCAACTGGAGAAAATGGAGCACTACATTAATTTACCCCAGCAGCAGATGAAGACAGTGATGACCACCAGGAAAAATTCCGTTGGAGGGTTAAACTCATGCCTTTCATTGTTTTGGAGCATGACTGTAATGGTGGGTGGCATGTCCCCACCTCACAGACTGAAGCTGATGGAGGAAGGACACACTCAAGAATTAGAGGAAGGTGCCTCCAGCAGCACTGTGGTGGAATGAGATACTAAAACCCCTGTGCCAGACCAGTAAAGAAGTACATCTCATTTTCCAGCACTTCTGATGCAACAAATGGGAAGCGAGAACCTGGATAAATAAGTAGTAGGGTCAGAGGAAGCACCAAGCAAAGCTCTGACAGCAGCAAGAAGAATGTGCACCACTGAGGAGCAGATCCATCACTGCCTGATCACGATTTGTTGGCTTGCCCTTCTGAGCGAAATATCTCCGGGACACAGAAAATAATTCACAGCCAAACTGGTCAAGAAATTATTTATTGTCTCTAGGACTGCAAAATGGTCCTGGAAAGAAAAAACAGTAGAAATAGCAACAATTTTTCTAACCTACAGAACTAAGAAAAAGATGGATTATTTATTGTATTTGGTTAGAAAAAGATCATAGTTCTTGAGAACCTTTTCCATGACAAATTTCATACTCTCTTTTACCTTTTGAAGAACCCCAGCCAGTTACCAGCTCAGCTGCACAGGTGCCATGACCCCTGCACTGGTTGAGACCACCCTACAGATCCCAACAGGACTGGCAGCAGCTACCAAAGAAATGAAGCTGGAAGGAGAGTTTGCTAAGGGACCATGCTTAAACTTTCAAAAATTTAAACTTTTCAAAAAATTATTTTAAAAGCAGAAGTGAACATCTTTAAGCACATCTTTTTTTAAAAACACCAATATATAAGCAGTCAACTTCTATAAAACTTAAACTAGGTGCCTGTACAAAACAAAAGCACTTTGTTAAAATACCTCCGATAGAAAACTGGTATTTCAAGGGAAAAAAAGATAAAACTGTTTATTTCATCACTGAAGTCAAATGTGAGTTGACATGAATAATCACAGTTTGGTTTGATCATTAAGTGTCATGTCATGAAAAATCAACCTGTGAGAGCTTTCTGCAAGAATGACTATTATTTGTCTTTTTGAGCACACCTAAATGAGCTGAGGTGATCGTACACCGAGGATGGCTGAGATAATTGTCTCTTCCCAGCACAGAGGAGATGAACTTACAGGAGCCCATTACTGAAGTTTGTCGTTCAAAATTGTGAAAGAAAAATGCAAAGCAAGGTTGACTTTATGCAACATAGTTAGGTTCTGTGGGAACTGAGCTGAAACTCCAGGTGAAGTATCACAAACCGTGATTCTGGTCTGAATACAACCAACACAGTGCTGGAGAAGCTGTTATGCATAATGATTTATTATAAGAAATAATAAAACTCCACAACTACTTCCGTGACGGGCAGGAAACCTGGTTCTGACTTAAGAAATTTAATGGTAGAAGAGCCCATGTCTATCTCATGTGTTCTAGAAAGCAGAATGATTCTCTTATCAATTCTGCAAAGAAAAATGCATTTTTAGTGCTTAAAATATGTGGGTTATTACCAGTGTAAGTATTTTTTTCCTATATATAGAAAAGTTCTATGCTATTTCATGTTACAAGGGATACAGAATGACTCTGAATTATTAAAGGGATACAAGATCTTCTTCCCCTATGAAGAGACCAAAGGTAGGCTGCAGTACCAACAACAGCTTGTGAAACTTTATCCTGAAATCAAGGAGCACATAATGAAAGAACTGTTCTGACTTAATGTAGGCTTGGTTTAAAAATTTCAGAAGAGTGATCTTCAGATTGCCATTTTAACCTGCACAGAACTTTTTCTAGCTTTGATGCAGTCCAACACAAAGTCAAAGCCCTACAGCTGGGGCCATCTCTTTGGTGAATATGTTATGTTCAAGGTAATTGAGCAAAATTTCAGTGAAGCAAAATCTAAAGAAGGCACTCTGTCAACAGGAGGACAGCAGGTAATCTTCCAGATTACCTGGAGAAAAGCATGGGACAGCCAATTTCTTAAGGACATGGTCAAAACTCAGAAAACATAGGTCAGATGTGAACTTTGCCTGAATCAAAATAATCTTTCTGATGACACATCCAGTGTCGATGTTTTGAGGTAAAAAAACCCACAGAACCTAAAGGAATCCTAATTCTGAAAAAGTTCTTTGCTAATTCATTAAAAATGCATCCATAAAGTCCATAACAGTGCCAAGACCAGATGCTGCTGATACACATCTCAGCTCCACTGGCCTATTAAGATGAGCAAGGTTAAGCATGGAGATTAGTAGACAGGAGGTGGGCGCTGAAGTGTGCCACTGCTGCAATTCTGCTACCAGTATAGTTTCTGAAGACTAAGCAGCATTGTTTAATGTCAGCATGAGGGAGGATTTACTGACTGAAGCACCTGTCAGAATAAGGATCTACTCCAAGTCTGAAAGACTAAGGGACTGATATTCAGATGTCTCTAGATGCTTCACCATACACGGAGGCATCTAGTGAAGCATTTTTAAGATTCCTCAATAAGTACCAATCTATATCTTTAAGCATATCCTCACCTTTAAAAAAAACATCCCTGGGGTCTCCTGGCCTTAAAAATCCCTGTTTAAATATGCTTCCAGACTTAACACGGACTACAGATTCACAATGCAGCTTGTGTGTTTCAAAGTTTCTTCGAGGTCCATGATTATATTTCAGATGTTAGTACTTGGAGGTGTTTACAAATACACATATGCACATAAAGATCATTAGGCATTTCTATCCCTTGGGATCAGTGCTACAGCAAAAATGTTTTCATAATACAACCCTCCTTTGCCACATTTGTGAAAGATTTTAAGCTAACAAAAAGTTCAGTCTTTATTTTAGGGCAGTTAATTAACGCTGACCAAGTCAGGCAGAAGTAAATTAACTTGGCTGATCAATTATTTATATGAAGCAGAATAAATGCCCTTAAAGAACTTGGCCTAGCCATGAAAGGACATGTAAATTAAACACAACACAGATTTAGAAAATGTATTTCTACTTCTATAAGCAGAAGAGTCAATGCTAAAATCAGTTTTAAGTGAGTGATCAAATCACACGATCTAGCCCGAAATTCTCCAGCAGGCATTTTATCCATACGTGCATGGTTTATAAATAAAAGTTCTACCTATTTGTCACAAGCAGCTCCTCAAAACAGGCTCAGGAATAATTTTAGAGCATTTATACATGTAATTATTAAGAACGAAACAAAACAAAAAACCCCAAACACAGTTTGGAAGAATTCCACAACAACGTAACGCTGCAAAGACAGGATTTTACCTCTTGAAAAGAAAACGTGCTCTGGAGTGCGACCAGCAAGGGAACACAGAGAGCAGGAGCAAAGCTGCTGCCTCCCCACAGCACAGGGACAAACAACCTGCAGCACCAGCCTGGCACTGCTGTGATCCAAAACAAGGACCCCAACAGCTTTCCCAGGAGACCCCTACCCCACTCACAGGTGGTCTCTTTTAGTCCTGGTATCTTTGGAGCAAGTGCCCTGCCAGAGAATGCACCTCAGGCTCCACATCCTACCACCAGGAGTGAATTTTTCCAGGAACATGTTTTGATGCCCCCCAGCTGATGCCAAAACACCCATTTCCTCCAGCTGACACCCCGTGCCTAAGCTGGCGAGGCAGCCAGCAGCACCGTCCCGCAATCCATGAGTTCAGTAAAAGAAAAAGGATTCACTAGTGGAAATTAAAAGCCTTGTGTAAGGTAAGGCTTGATGTGCCGTGGGGGAAGGCGTACAGATGTTCAGCTGCTCATTTACTAAATTACACCATGTCACAATTAACTGTGAATCAGCCAGCTTCACATGAGCAGCTCAAGGGCTGCCACCATGCTAAGTGCAGAAATAACGCCGGGGAGGGAAGTCCAAACTAGCCAGGTGGACCAGATGACTTCTCTTTGCCTGTGTTTGTGGTTAGCACGACTATTAGAGAGAGCTATCCCAACATATGGCATGATTTAACTAAATCAGATCATGCTGAACTCACCAGCCTTTCTCAACTTACAAAACCCTCCGCTCTCGTCATTGCAGATGGGTGAACACCCGTCATGCTTTTAGAGTTTTCAGTAGCCGTCATTTATCCTGCTGACAGGGTGTATTTTAGGTATAATTATGTACTAACTAACTATAGATCAACTGTCAGTACATTAGGGTACTTTTTGGATAAAACTTCATGCTTACCCCTTCGAAGGCCACTCGCCTACACACTACTGGTGGCTGCTGAATTGTGCAGGAGTAGGAGAAGGGAGAAGGGGATTCAAAGTGCAATTAAGGATCATCTTTAGGAATCAACCAAAATAGTAGCAAACAGAGCAAATCAGGCTTTGCTGTCCTAAAAAGTGATGCTGAGTCACGTCTGACAGCAGGGCTTGGAGGAGGAGAGGCAAACCTGGAGCAAGGCAAGGGAAGGAACACGCACGGGATGTGTGGAAAGAGGAAACAAAGAGACAGCGACGAGGTGAAATCCTTTGATATTTCCTCAGCTTAAAGAGGTAATTCAATGCATTAAAATGGATCCTTGAAATTTCAAAGGATGAAACTCGCACAACAAAGATTGTCGAGAGTGCTATTTTCTAGGATTAGAACAAAAACGTACTGGGATTTGCTATATGATCTTACATCGCCGAGCAAGACTGTACACTTGCTGTTATGCAAGCACCATCTTCCAATAGAGAATTTTCATAATTATAACAGAAAGGCGTAAATTTTCTAATGCATGGCAGTTCAAAAAGTAATCAAGAGAATGAGCCTGAGGGCTATTTTAATGTATGCAAAGCTAGTGACCCACAGTAAATGGGAGGTAGGCTTCAATGAATGCAAAGTAATGCACACATACTAAAGACCTGGTCTGATGAGGGACGGCTAAAATTAACACCCAATTAATTTCCGAATTGACAAACAAATGAAAGCCATAAATCTACTTTCTCATTAATTTTCTTGTGGTATAATTTAAAGCAGTAATATGAGGGCAAAAACTGAGCATTATCCATCATAAATATCAAAAAAGATAGCACTGTAACACCATAAATTATGCATATTACCTGTTGTTAAAAATGATTAATGTATTATCAACTTTATCGTGCACTGTATATGTCTAGACATATCTAAAATCTGAAATTTCATTTAGTGCTTAAGAAATAAAGGGTCCAGAAGAAATGGGATTACCCTCAGCACATCCTTGGCTCTGCCTCCTGATGCTCTCACCTCGGCTGGACTCATCCCAAGCCTTGGGCCAGTGGAACCTGAGCACATGGCAGAGGTGATGTGCTGGCCTCCCCAGGAAGGGAAACAAATCACACTGCTCCTGGAGCATCCCTGTGGGCCACGGCCCTGGCACCTGGTTTACACAGGGCTGCTCCCCCTCCCTGCCCTGCTGACGCTGGGGTAGAGCTACTTGGTGATGCAGAGCCATAGAAAGGAGACAGAAGTAAGAGGAAGGAGCAGGAAAACGTGAAGCTGTATCTACATTCAGTGAATGAAAAGCCCATGCTTTCAAAAAGTGGTGGAGTACAACACCTTGGCCAACAGGAGACGAACACAGGTTGTCCAGCCTCCTCCCTGTGGGTCATAATGGTCACCAGCCTGGCTTTTTTGCCACCTATTAAGTGTTTATGTCCTCTTGCCACCCTCAAATCTTCTGAATGGCAGCTCCTGTCTAGAAGCAGACTGCCACAATTTTTAACTTAATTTGACTATGTGCAATGGCACAACCTCTTTCACTGTTGAGTGCATGGCTCACACTGCCTGGGTCCCTTCTTCCCAGCAGCAGTGTGTTATCATCAGGGCCACAGCAACCTGAAATCATTTGGAGGCAGCTCAGTGAAAGGCTGAATGATGCTCTGCAGGAGCTAGAATTTAAAACTGCTGTGGTGAGGAGAAGGGAAGGGGAATCAGGGGCCTAATCCCTCTTGTGCCACACTGACTTATGGAGAAATCATGGTCAAACAACTTAAGTTGTCCGAGAACCACTCAGTGCAGTTGCCCCTCAGGAAGTCTCTTCTACTGAGGGTGTTGCTGACCACAATCAGTAAGAACAGAGATTGAGCAAATCCAAGAAGAATTAGTTGAAACAGACATTAAACAGTTTGCCATTTACTCTCAAAGAGCCAGAGCTGGTCCCCATGAAAAACCAGGGCACTAAAACATACCAAACTGTGAAGACAACAGGTCTCACTCCCTTCCACGAGGTAACACCCAAAGCATTAAACAGACAATGAACAATCCAACTTCCTCAAATTAGATATTTGCATTCTCTCTTCATTTTACACATGCACACAGAAGTTACTCCCAGTCTCACCTTGGATAAATATACCCCTTTTGCAAAGCCAGCTCTATCTCAATCTATGCCTCTCAGCTTGACAGCTATTAAATCCATATTCAGCATGAAGCTCATGCCATAGATGCATAAAAGCTCTAGAGCTGGGCCACTTCCAAGTGACTGGCAAATATGATGTAATCATTTACATACCATCATCGGCAGAGTGAGGTTCCTTCCTCTCTCTTGGGGAGAGCTGTCTTTCAGCCGTGAGCTTGACAGAAATCATCCTTACCATCACCGGGATCAGTTTATTTGGAAGAAAAGGAATGGCGAGTGGCCAAAAAAACCCCCAAGCCAAACCAGAAGCCAGAGTTCACTGCACCAGGCGAATCCATGACTGCTACCACATGGACACGAGCACCATGGCAGCAGAGGAGTGACTCCTCCAGAAGGAAGGTCACCAGTGCAGCACGGTGAGGTGCAGAGTGCCCTTGGTGCTGGCCCTGTGGTCGGTGTCCCTGGGGAGGTACCCACCTGCTCATCCCAGCCCAGGCATCACAGCACTGTGGGGCTCCCTGCCGCTCCGTGCAGAACAGGAACAGAAACTGCAGAGCTGTTCTCACAGCCAGGACTTATTTGTTTGCATGCACACTGCTCTGAGCTTGCATCACAAACTCTTGCAGTCTGCCTCACAGAAAAACAGGTGACTGTTCAACCAAATAAAAGACCAAAGTTGCATTTAGTAAATACAGTCAGTTTGTGCCAGACAGCAGCAGCACCGCTCCAACAAGATAACATGAAACCTAGTACCAAGCGCTGGCTGTAGATGAATTAGACTCCCACCCTCCATGCACGTCTCCATTAAAGCATATCTAAACTCTCTAGCAGCCTCCAGAAGTCAAAAAACCACCCCAAAGCCAGGTGCAACTCTAACAATTCTGCACAATGCCATTTTCACTTTGTTCAAGGTAGCAAAGGTTTGATTCATGGCAGTAACACGAGTCAATTAATGACCAGCTTGTCCACTTACACACTTCAGGTACCTCCAGCTCCCCTCCAGCCCTGACACTGCTCCAGCAGCCCAAATGAGCAGTATGTTTGGATCACTGATGCAAACTAGGGAATACAGGGGATCATATTTTTATGTATATTTTTTTGCTTTCTTTTCCAAGGGTTGAAGAGGATGGTCATTTCATTTTATGCTTTCTATGAATGTGTATCGAAGATATCTTAATAAATGAATTCACATACAAAGGTATAGAAAACCCCTTCACATTTTAACAAATGAATTCAGATATACAGGAATAGGCAACACATTCACACAAAAAGAGTTAACATTTCTTTCTCAAGGTCACTCAAAGAGGGTTTACTCCCTCTGTGTGAAAAGCCCAAGCCATTTACTGTTAGTGCTAACAGGTCCTGCCTGGCATTTGAAATCCAAGCCCCACTCAGAAACAATAACAAACAGTAATTTTGAAAAACAAAGATGGTGTGAGCAAGTTTTTCTTGCTCATTTTCAAAACAACCCAAAAGCAACAACTACCAGGATGGCTCTCTCTAATTAGGACTCCCAGAAACCAAAGAACAAACAGGCAGCACAGAGAAATTAGCAGATGTAAACACAGTTTTCCAGTTATAAAAAGAAGAAAAGCAGCTCCGTCATCTCACTCACAGGAGGAGGAGCAACAAAGCGCGTTTTTAAATTTGGTATTTTCTCTCCATTCAAACGGCTCTGCTTCTAAAACAGATTTTCCTCAGATCTCCTCAGAAGTAAATCTGAAAGCTTTGCCTTTCCCAACCCCATCGAGGGCACATGCATCAATTAAAATCCGACATGAGAGAAGAGAGAAACCGAAAAGCCCCCGACCAAATGCTAACATAGAACACAAGGCCGTAGTTTTGGGGTGATTACCTGGTTCATAGCCCTATCCCTTTATCCTAGACCTTCTACCTCCTTGTTTGCTCCATGCAGGATTTTCTAGCCATCAGCCATCTACCGCTGTGCTAGTCGTCTTGTAGGAGTGCTCTCTCCCTTCTGAAAAAAGCAAACAACTGGATAGATATCATTACACTAAGGAAATCTCTTGGAAAAACCAAACAACTTGCTAATCTTTCTAGCCCCTTCACCCAAGTTAAAGATAAGCAAAGCAAACCAAAGTGAGTTTCAGCCACATTCCAGGGACAAGCTCCCCTTTTTCTCCTTTATCAAAATCCCAGCATTTAAAGGTTTTTTTCCAGACCTTGCAGGATAAACTGCTGCTCACACCCGCAAACAAAGCAATATTTGTTTAATAACTGATTGCTGCCATGGGTACAGTAAACAAGGGGCCCAGCATTTGTGTTTATGAACAAACACATCATCTTGCAAGAGCAATTTAACATTAACCAGGTGGAATAATCAACAGATTTCATAGGTGACACTCGGGGCAGGACTAATGTAAACAGAGTAGGGAGGAGAAAGGGGCCACTCTTAGGGAATCAAGGTTGAGGCAAATGCATTACAGAGTAAACAGCTGGGAAGAACTCAAGACAAACAAATAGTCATTCTTCTGACATTTCGAGAAGCAGAAAGGTTGTACGTTACATGCATCAGCTGCTGACCACCATGAAATCAAACCAGTTGGGGACCAGGCCTTCTTGTTTACACAGTGCCATGTTTGCTTATAAACAACAATTTGCTGTTACCAACCTCGCATTACTCATTGCATAAACGAGCAGATCAAGTGAAATCCTGTTAACTCTTCTGTGGATTGAGGGTTTTTTCCTCCCCTTCAACAACAACAAACAAAAAAGCCTTTGCAGTCTTGCTGTGCAACCTCAAGACAACAGGCAGCAGGGGAAAATACAGAGCTGTGCATCTGTTCTGATAAAGGGGAAAGAAAGGAGTTGAAAACACTTGAAAGTGTTTCACAAAACAAGATTTACCGGCCAAACCACTGATGTGAAAGATCCATTTGCATTAGAAAAAAAAAAAACAAAAACAACTGAAAACCCAGAGAAACAACTGCAAAAGGTGGGGTACAAAATTTTCATTTCACTCCCAGAGCAAACAAGCAAAACAACAGCTTTCAACACAGCCCAACCAGCCCAGCATGACCATGGACACGAGTCATTTACACACACACCCATGGCCATGCCAGGGCCCTGCAGCAGCAATGAAGCCATGGTTCAGCCCTCTTCCCCCTCCTTTCTCCTTCCCACCCTAAGCCTCCTTGCCTCTGCCTCCCATCATCATTCTCTGATCTTTGTAAATCTCCCCAGCTCCTCTTTTATGACCCAGAAGCCACTTGGATGTCTTTTAGAACCAAAACCTCAACTGCCCCCAACTGCTCCCACCCACCACCCCTCTCTTGGGCTGAGGCTTTGTGACTTTAGTCCTCAAGGTGCTCAGGACACCCAAATTCCCTGGGTCTGCCACCTTCCAGAAAGCCTTTCCTTCCCCATCTCTCATCCCTGTAACACTCATAAAATTTCCTATGGCAGCGTTCCTCCAGGGAGGTTTCTCTAAGTTGTCTATCCTGAACACGGATTTTGGGAAAGATCTGAAGTACAGCGAGAGAAGATGGATGGTCCCAATGGTAGAGGTTAATCCAGGGCTCCGGGTTACATTCCTGCCCTGACACAATCCCTGCATGGGACCTCCATGGGTCTCTTCATCCCTCTGCTATGTAAAAGAAGCCCTTTAGGTTGTTGCACCAGTCAGGTGGGGTTAGTGGATGTAGTTGTGGGCTACACCACGGGTCCTTTTTCCTCCCAGCTGCACCACTGTCCCTCCCTGGTTCACCCCCTACCTTCTGATGAGCACCAGCATCACTGCCAAGCACTGAGGAAAATCATCCCAGTCTCAAATCTATGAAGCATCCAAGGTCACAGCTGGCCCTGGCACTAATCTCCCCTCCCTTGCCATTTCATGTGCAAACAGCATGATGGCCAGAAGCCTCCCCCCTCATCATTTTTTTACAAGTTTTAGAATATTTGTTACTTTTTTTCACAGCACAATCCTGGACATCCACAGCTGGCCAAGAACCTTCATTTTCTTTCTCAGAAAATATTTAGCCTTTTGTTGTAGCAAAAAAAAAAAAAAAAAAAAAGAAAAGGAAAAAAAGGAAAAGGTTCAAAACCACGAAATCAGTACAACCTACTAATAAGACAGGTATTTAAATAAAACCCAAATGCAGTATTGTTCAGGCAACTGCCTATTTTTTAATACATCAGGTTGACAGCATAATAGCAGGCAGGATGAAAGGTGCGACTCGAGGACGGGGTTGGCGTCCGCACACCAGGAAAACAGAAGTGCTGCCCCATTTCCTGTGCTGCAGCAGAGTATTTCTGATGTCTGGGGCTGCCGGGGACTTAACTCTGAATTAATGATTACACACAATACCCTCCTTTCTCCCCTCCCTGCAGGACAGCGAGGGCCAGCCTCACCGAATGACTGTGGGCAGGCAGGCACGGGTCACGGGGGATTTAGATATTTCACAGCAGCTTCAAAAATTTAGACACTGCAACCTGAAGGCTTCTGAAAACATCAAGCTTCACATAAAAGTCCTGATATTTCCCTACTTGAGACAACTGCTCTCACCTCAGCCGCGCTGCCTGTTCCACGCTCCTTTTCCAGCACGTAAAATCACAGTTTATTCAGTACAAAGTAACTACACTATGATAAAAACTATAAGCATATCATTCAAATGCTTTATTGGTCAAATAGATGGATGCTTTTATTAGTCCAACCTTTTTTGTAATGGAGTGCCACTGATGACCCAGTGTTAGCCTCATTCCCTGCTATTAATCACACTTCTAAGAGCTCATTTTGCTTTAAAATCTTAAGAAATTGCTATAATTTAAAGACATGGTGTCTACATAATGGGAAATGCTTCACAGATTGTATCATTCCATATAACACAGAATTTTTATGGCAATGCTGACCACGATACCAAGGTATTACAAAACTTGAATATAATATTTTTAATATAGAAAATCTAAACGTAAACTTCCTTTTGCATTTGTGGTTTGCCACATCCATAATGTTTTAATCACAGCCTTTTGGGAGTTGCAGTTTTCAACTGCATGTGGCTTACACAGATTAACACTACAAAAACACTCCCTGAACAAATATAAACAGAACAAAACAAAATTAAATAAAAATTAAATAAAATACAAGGATGGACCATGAGAGAAAGACTGTTCAAGCTAAACTTTTACAATTTTCACACAAGGCATTTTATCCTTTTCTTGACTATATTATCTCCTTCCTTTTTTGCACAGGGAAAACAGATGATGTTTACTGTGAAAAACTTTTACGACAAAGTGGAAGCATCTTACGAATTTACCTACACAGAGAATTAAATTAATATAATGATGGTCCTAACCCATATTATTAAAATGTACTTTGCAAAATGTTTTGACAGTGTTGACTGCTGCAGGAGGGAAAACACATTTAAGACAATTTCAGCCAAATGCAGAAGCAGAAGCCTTTCATTTTTCAAATGCAAAGTAAAAAGCATCTTTAAACATCTTCTCATGAAAGAAAATGCAGTGCAATTATGTTATATGGCACACACAAAAGCATGTTCTTTTCCCCAGTTCTCTAACAAGATATTAGTACCTCCTGGCCTTAGGAATATTATGTGTAAATCACATCATATTCATAGTGTCTGAATTAATTATAATAGGAGCTGGAGAGAAATGTTAACTTTCCAGGTTGTTGCTAAGGATTAGCCCTTGTTTACAATTCTGTATTTATAGAACAGGAAAAATTTGTCAAATGAAGGGCAAAGAGGAAAGTAAAAACACAAATTTAGCTTTGATTTCAAAACAAATCAGATCTTGCAACCATTCCCTGAGAAGAAAACCACAGTTTTTAATGTGAAGATGCAAATGAGTCTCAGAATATAAAAATGTTTTATAATTCTGTGCATTCAACACTACTAGATGTTATTTAAAGAATTTATGTTAACATTTCTCATCCTCACACAGCAAGTCCAAGATGCCGCAAACAGCATCTATTTAAAATGGATCGTGTTGCTGTGGGGCACGGGGTAGCTCAGGAGGCTGGTGCAGAAGGGAGAAGGACATTTGGCCCCCTGGCACCAGACTGGGATTCATGGACTACTCCAGAGGGGTTAACAAGGCAGCGGGCAGGAGGAACAAGCCCCTTGCCTTGAAAAAGCAGAACAATGGCTACAAGGAGATGTGCAGATCCATCCTGAGGGAAAGTCATGACTCTCAAAACCACGGCAAAGGACACGATGGTCTTCCCAAATGCAGTGGATCTGCGAGGTGAACAAACACTTCAAGAGGAAAGGCACTCAGGAACCCAAGAAAGGTCCTTCATGCTAAACACGGTATTTCTGCTGAGCCTCGTGAGGCTGGATGGCTGAAGGCTCAAAGTCTGTGGGATGGGGTCCCAGAGAGCAGGAAGCCAAAGCTCTGCAGGGACTTGCAGGTCTCAGGCACCTTGGCAGAACTGGCCAGGGAAGTTTGTACTGCTCCCTATTCTGAGGATAAAGAAAGCACTTCGGCCTCCAGCACTTTCATTTCTTTGCACAAACAAAGGCACACCCACTACAATTAAATTGCAAAACCCTTTTCATTAGGACTCCTTGTTTTCACACACTTCAAGCCTTCCGAGACCTGCAGTCCCTCTCAGGCTCCCATCAGTGTGTGCCTTGTGTGTGGAAAACTAAGCAAGGGCTCTTTAGTGGTTTCAGTCTATGGAGAAACAAATGGAAAAATGCTTTTTACCCTTAAAAAAAGCCCTGTAACCACCAACTTCTGAGCAGGGTGACTTGCAAAAACACTGGGCATCCACAACGGAGAGCATCTAACCCCCCACAAGAATCAGGCCCATAACACAATATAAAAAAATGCACTTAGCTAAGCTTTTGTGGAAACACAGATGGACTCTTTGCCTTGCCCTGTCCAAGGGTTGGGGTTCTCAGATTACAGCAAGGACAGAACAATGCATCAGGGATACCACATATGTCTGTGCACACAGGCGTGTAAGCTAACACACAAACACACACACCCACACACGTTATCCAAGCACCCAGCACACCAGTTCATATCATCCAGAACAGCGTAAGGAGGACAGAAGAGGTGCCTTCATCCCCAGTTTTTTTTTCATGTTTTCTTTCCCAGGAATAGCTCCAGTCTTGGTCCAGAGCAAGGATTCCACCCATCACATTTCTGTGCAGGAGATGTGTACACGCAGCACATGTTCCTCAACAGCCACACACATGGATCCCAAGCACCCAAAAATACAGTTGGTCCTCTCCACACTGGCCCAATAGAGAAGCGGGAAAAGAAGCATGATTTTTTTTCACCTCAAAGTTTCATCCTCTGCCTGAGAAAACTCCCTAAAAAAGCTCTGTCGAAACCAATTTGTTTCTAACTCCCCCAAAAAAGCACATATGCCTACTTTTGAGTCAGGATGAAGGAAACCAAGTTCTTAATCCCACTTCTGCATTCACCCGTGGCTAAGGAGCAATGCCCACCTCCAATCCCCCATCAGCCATGGCTGGGAGAAGGAGAGGCAACAGCAGAGAGGATTTGCAGGACACCACATGAGCTTCTCCAGCTTGCCTTGGCCAATAACAGTGAACAATCCTTAGCACTCCTGTGGCTGCCCATATCTTTTTCATGCACAATGCCAATGCAACAGAAAGACTCCCGACAGACAGCACTGTGGCCCCATGACCTCTCCAGAACCAGCTGTTCAGCCCTGGGCTGCGAGGGTCCTTCACAAGCTCTGCCAAGCTCGGCAGAGGTTGCTCTGTGCTCCAGGAAATGGCCTTTCTGGTGCTGAACCCCTGGCAGCAGGTGGAGGCTGTTTGCAACCAGAAATGAGTGTTTAATGTTCAAAATCTGCACTGAAGACAATGTCTGAACATCTCCAGCCGCATGCAGGTGCTTGGTCCCACAGATGTGCTGGCTCCTGAACACTGTAGAGCTAAGGCATGTGGCTCCCTGCTCCA